>NC_064305.1:63493206-63793206 GCF_023373825.1 Bactrocera dorsalis
TCCTTTATGGTATGAGGGCCAACAGCAATGAATGGTTCGGGTAACAACAACGGTCGCATGACACTGGCCACCTCTTTGCATGCCCCGCCAACCCCAATCATCTAACACTCCTTTCCCTTTGAACCGATACCGTCGAAACAGCACGTTTCCTGGGCCTCCCGCTAGATGACGTCGACGATAACCTAGATAACCCTTATCATCCTAACGGGGATTGATAACCGTTAGAACAATAACCACAACATTTCGGGTCTTACCATGTTGGTGGATGCTGCGGAGCGGGCGAGTTCATCAGACAGTTCTTTCCCGACTCTACCTTTCTGACTGGGCACCCAGATAAGGCACAACTGGTTACGATCTGATAGACTGCTGTTCAGCCGCTCTACTTGTATATACGCCTGCACCAATAGCGATTTGATCTCATACGCGTAGATCGCTTTTAGTGCCGCTTGACTGTCCGAGAAGGATATTTCATCTTTTTTAAAACTATTATATATTTCAGGTACGGAACAAAGAATAAATTGTTTTATTTGCCACTGGAAAAAAGTCTTGAAACATATTAAATTATGCGTTCTCTGCAGAGTATGTATGTATGTCGGTAGTCTGTAGTTCTCGACAAATTCGTCAGCGCATTTAATATTGCTGCCTTGATTGCTGGTGGCAGTTAAAATTAAAAACTTCCACGCCACGAGCCCAAAAAGTCCATATGTACGTTGTTGCAGCTGTAAGCATGTCTCTGTGTGTGCGTGTGTGTGTTTGTATGAGAATTCTGGTTTTGTCAACTTGTCCCAAATGTGCACGGGTTGGCTGTTGAGTGAGGCGCGGTCGGCCATGCGGGCAGCCATTGCATTTCTCTATTCAAATGACCTAGTTTCGTTGGGCGTGCAACATACGTACAAACATACGAATACATACACATACACAAGCATAATATGCACAATACACTGGCATGACCAGTTGATGTGCCCCTTTTTATTTGCCACACATGTTGTCGTTCACGCACGTATAAGCATTAACTCGGACACATACATATACACATTAGTGTACAGCGTTGCCACATATTATAGACAAATGGAAATATTACTTTTATTTTACTCGTGGAAGCATTGATAGCAACTGCTATAAGGTATCGAAGCGGCTTTATTACTATAAATTGGTGGTAATTACATTGGTCCTTGGACCAGACCATTCGCTTTCGCATTAGATAAGTGTGGCGATGCTCTCTGTATAAACTCTCGTTCGTTGGCCTGATATTGGTTTTCCTGTCTCTTACGAAAACGCTTTGACAATGCAAGAGTTCGAAGTGCCACGAAAGTTTTCTGCCCAAGGCTAGATTTGTAGCGGTCTAGAAATCTACGCGATCCATAATTGTCTGATATAATACTTGTTTATAACGGCTACTTAAGCACACGCCGAAGATATTCCTTCGACGTTTCATTAGCATTAATGAATCATTGATCCACTAGTATATACTAGCAATCAAGATCAGTCGAAACAGTCACTTCACCCGACGAATCTATTGCGAAGATTGTCCTAACCCGACCAAAAAGGAGATGATCAGTGTTTTCTGTGATTTACAAAGTGTAATTTAGATAGACGGCCTGGACAAGAATAAAATGGACAAAAAAACAAAAAGTTTTCGGCATCTCTCGCGAATCCGTTCGAATGATTTTGGTGGTATTTTAGGTATGAAACGCATTCCTGCTCGACCGTATTCAAGTCGCTTTGGACATGCTTAATAGTGTGAAATCCGATCCCACATTCATGGAGAGCATTATAACTGCCGATAAGACAAGTGTTTATGAGTTTGACATGCAACCAAGTCAACAATCATCAGAATGCAGGAAAAAAAAAAAACAAAAACGAAACCAAAACCAAAAAAACCACGTCAAAGCCACATAAATTTCAAAGAGACGCTCATTGTTTTTCTCGATATTCGTGGTTTAGTGCATCGTGAATTTGTTCCGAGGGACAGCCGGTCAATACGGAGTTCTATTTGGCCGTATTGAGGAGCTTGCGTAAGAATATCCGTCGAACATGGCCGGAATTGTGGAAAAATAATTCATGGATTTTCAGGATGATAAGGCACCATCGCATCAAGCCAAGATTGTGTACTAATTTAGAGTCAAAAACGTAATGCATCCCTCCGATAAACCATCGTATTCACCAGTTTTGCTCCGTGTGATTTTAAGTAAAATGGTGCTAAGTTAGCGAATTTGATATTATTTTTTTAATTTATTAAGTAAACATATTTTTTTGTTAGGTGGCAACACTAATGGCGCATCACATTTTGCAATTTTACAACAACAATCAACTCATCAACGAGATGACAACGGCGTACAAATAACTGCTGCCATTGCAACCATTTTTGTGGTGACTGCAACAGCTGCCGGTGTACATAAACGTGTATTTGTGGGTGTGTGCGTAGTTGTTGCTGCAGGCCAAAGCTTTTTATGCTTCTACAACAAGTTGTTGTTGTTGCCTTTAGTAACATAGTGGCGCGCATTAAAACCTGCCGTTTCATACGCCATGACATGCCAACAGCATTCGGTGAAATTCAGAATTTATTCTGCTGCAGCGGTTGTGTCCACATCTGCTGGACGTTGCAGTGCGTCACTGCATTACGAGTAGCTGCAATAGGCCATATGCTGTGCATACGAAATTTTTGAATAGCTGAATAGGAAAATAGGTCAATGCAGTTGATTTGAAGATTATTCTAATGGGTATCTCGCCGCTGTCAGAGAGACACAAGCTCATCTATTTAGGAATGTGTGCATGTAAATGCTCTCGAATGCCGACTGGATTTAAAGAACTGACATAGAAGTTGAGAAAACCTTACATCTTCTTTTTCTTTTTAGCCGTAGAGACCGCTTACGGGGTTATAGCCTAGTTAACAACAGCGTGCCAGCCGTTCTTCCATTTTGGTGTTTGGCGCCATATGGATATTTCAAGTGTAGTCCGGTCCTTCTTTACCTGGTCTTTCTAACGAAAGGGAAGTTTTCATGACGGGTACTGCGTCTAATACTCTCAGAACTGGAGTGAATGGATGAAGCGTAGCCGCAGTTCACAAATAAGGCTAGAGGCACTGTGGCACTTCCCTTAGTTCTTGCAAGGCTGATAATTCGACTTTTCCTCATTTTTAGTAGAAAACTATCGCAACCTAATCACAACTAATATATTTTGAACCAAACACCTACAAAAGAAGCAGAGAGGAACTTTATCCAACGTTCTTTTATGGCCTCAATCGATTTGGCTAGGAATTTTTGAGTTATGAAAATGGGATAGGAACAAAATATAGCGGTTAAGGTGGCTGAACGATGGTTTTCAAAAGTTTTGGTATTTAAAATGAAACGATGGCCACTAAGTCATTAAGATCGGAATCAATATATATAGTCAAAAAGCGTTGGGTTCAATCTTGTAGCCTACAAGCTGTAAAAACTCAAGCTGATAATCAACCTCCCTGGAAATAATATAGCTTGTAGCGCTAACGCCGTCCCCTGTAGACTAAGAAGCTATTTCTGGAAACGGAGAATGTGAAAAAATAATCAAAGTCCTCAGACCACTGTAACGCATCTGAGCCCAATATGATGCCTTAGGACAAGACTCTATATTCGAATAAGACTCTAACACAGATATATTCGAATTCCAACTAAAACGGAAACAGGATATGAACACGGGAGAGAGAGCTCGGAAAGTATTAAATGCGGGAACTAGAAAGTGATTACAGAGAAAGAGTGAACTGTCCACTAGACTCAACTCTCCACTAGATTGAAAAGGACACATGAAGCAGTACTTTGTGAAGGAAAGAACCGACTGTCATATTGTGAACTTGGTCTTAAACTTTTAAGCAATTATAGCTTCAACAAGATAACTTATCAAGACAGGTAGATATGTTCAGCCAAACAACTCTCGAAATTTGTATATGCCAATAAATAACTTGACGACTCTAAAAATCTCTAAAACTTATAACTCACTAAAAATTCAATGCGCCTTGGTACCCCTATTCAATGAGAGATAAAACTTTAGTTGCCATGCAGTATTTACAATTTACAGAAGTGGTTATGTAAAAAATCTTTTGGCGTCACTATTGTTTTTGTAGCCACCAGTTTTGCCACCACTATGCTTACTAACTCTCTAGTTACTAGGTCAACATAATGCTGCCATATACTATTTGTGTGTATATATGTAGGTATTCATAGCCGAGCATGGTATGTCAGAAGTCGCAGCAACCTCTGCACTCAACTCAACTCAGCTCAACTCAGCTCGAAACGTAAAGAATCCTTTTTGTGTTATCCTGTGAGTGCTGTTCTCGTTCGCGCATTTTAAACCGTAACCTAGTTAGCTTGGCTGGTGGTGCATTGCAACGCTGTAGATTTTATGTAACACTGTTATTGTAAAAGTCGGCCAGCCAACGTGACTTGGAATTCATACATTTGTATGTATTTGTAAATCTATCATTGCCGAAAGTTTCTTTTTATCTATCTAGTATGTAGCAAGTGCAAATAAATAACTCGGAAATAGATAAAATGGAAAGTAAGCAAAATCACGTATTTGGAACATGATTCTACTGTGTTGTTTTTTGTTGTTAGACAAACTAGTCGGTATTCAGTATTCGACACCACTGTGTTCCTTACTTTATTTTATTAGTAATCCAGTAATTTAGACGGGTAGTGAGACTTTCGCGATTGTTTGTTTGATGATAGGAACTATTTCGTTTTGGAGATATTTCGTCTGGAGAAAGTAGAACTAATGGCTCGGTCGTTGAGGATTTAGCAACCCAACTAGTTTCAGGGGCTGTGATAAAAAAGTTTCAATTCTACTAAGAAACTGGGAAGCAATTTTATGGCGATATTAATGAAGATGAGAATTTGACTTCATTGTTTCAGAGTTGGGATAAGTGCAACAAAAAATGAGAGAAATATCTTTTATTTAGGTTTGAAATGAAATTTATTGTCTCTTTCTTTTCGATAATGTAGGCTGTGACCATGGTTAGACGGATAGAGGTTTGGTCTTCAACTCATGTCTAGTAATTTTCGTGCTTATTGAAGTTATACGCCCTTGCAGTAGAAGCGTTCTTCGATCGCGTGCTGAATATCTCATACTCAATGGGAATAGAGCTTACGAGTATCTACAGAACAACCTCTAGATATCATATTTGTACAACAGGGTGTTTTAAGTTTGACACGAAGTTTATAACACTTACTATAAAACGTTGAAGAACCGATTTAGTAGGGTACGTGTGTTTATCCCTTTGTCAGTATATACGCGAACTACTCCCTCAGTTTTTGAGACACCGATCTGAAATGCACTCATCCTATTCACCCTAAAAAGTTGCTCAGTTGTCGCAACCGGTGATATTAGATCCCTATAGCATGTTCTATCCACCTGAACAATAAAAATCTATCTTTACGTAAGTTGATATGGATTATTATTCAAGCTAACGGAAGAGTTGCCGAAGAAATTGTTCAGATCGGACCACCATAGCCTAAAGCTGACATACAAATTGACAGATCAAAATCAAGATAATGATTTTTTATACCCTTTTATGGTATAAAAGAGAGAAGATAGAGCTCATGCCCTTATGGGATGATTGTGTTTAAACAATCCATCGGAGCAAGTAAGATGGGCATAAGTTCGTTTGGAGGAGGGTGTTTTATATCCAGTGAATTTTGATGAAAATGTCCAAAACTTTAACAACTAAAGCCTGAGAGATAGAGTTGAAAGAATGGTAAGCTAATTTTTAAAGGTATTAAGTGGGGTTGTGTTCTAATTTGTGAGGAAAAAACAGTGAGAAAAGTTATAATACCATGTGCAACAAGTTGCACTGACCTATAAAATACATACACGGAGCTGGAGCACATTCAGCATACTCGTAGAGCTGATATGTCTACCATACTATACATTACTATACACTTGTGGCACACTGTATGAGCGTATATGTATGAACTCGTATGAAATATCATCCGTTGGAGCTTCTGGCATATTTGTGCTTGATTCTACATTATTTATGTTGGCTCCAACTGGTCAAGGATACATACATATGTATGTTACATACTCGTATGTGTTGACGCTGCAGCTAACGATGTTTTCATAATCTGCTGAATTGACATTTAATTAGATTGAGTTGGCAATTTTGCTACTCCTATGACCCATTGCAGGCCATTATACGGTCACAGTTGATGGATAGCGAAGGCATGTGGGCGTGTTAGATATACATACATACATCCATATGTATATGCATAGATATTTATTTACGTAGCAAATATTATACATATGCATGTGTTCAGTGGGACTGTGTTGCTGCAGCTACTCGAATTCTGTGTTGTTTTGAAAATGTCGCACAGACTCGTACATTAGTTATACAATATATTGTTGGTTTGTATGTATGTATTTTAAAATCTATTTATAGAGTTGAGTATTTGATATGACGGAAAATTAAAAGAAAATATATGTATGTATTTTAATTTAATTATTGCATTCCTTGATATCCTGACATTGCATTTCAACGTAATCTCATCAAAATTATGTATAGTTATATATTTAACGTATTTATACAATCAAAGAATGAGTGTAGGTCGATGACATTATCTTTTGGACATCTTTTCTGAAGACGTCATGATATTTTTTGTAAGAATTATATCAAAATTAGTTAATATTTTATGACCTCATTTATAGAGATTTGAAGGTGCTTTCAATACCTCATAAATCAAGTTAAGAATGGATCTCATTTTTATAGAGCTACATACATACAATTTATTGAGTATATTTGAAATCAATAAAACTGAAGTTAACATCGGTCACAAATTATTCTTCAAAAATCTAAATTATCTTAATCCATTCTTCGATGTGTTTTTATATTATTTTTCTGTTGAGTAGAGTGAGTGCTTTAGTAGAGTATTTCATGACAAAGAAAGTGATTGGAAAATCGTGGTTATTTCAACATATTTTGGTGAGTTGTCTGGATTTTGGTATGCCATACTTTCGCTAATAAAGTTTGTTCTTCTAAGACTAAATTGACGAGCTTTTTCATCTTTTTGCATCTTTATTTTTTCTGTGTAATTTTAAATTAAGGCCTTATCAATACACGATGGACTAGAACTAAAACTTATGCTAGTTCACAATCACAGCTGAGTATAGAAAGGTGATAGGCTTATGGCAAATTCAAAATTTTCTCTTAAAGTCCATTAGATTTAGAATGATGAATATATATACATATATAGTTTTTCATACAAAGATTGATGGTGATTTTGGCCGTAATGGAGTCGATGTCAATAATGAAATAAAAAGTCTTGGCAGTTACTTAAAACAGGTTCCTAAGTATGAACGGTATAGCATATATAGGTATACATAGTAGTAAAAAAAAATAATAAGACTTTGTTCATAATCTTAAAATTCTTTATTTATTCGTCAAAATCTATAACGTTCTCCTCAAAGTAATATCCCTCAGCCCCAATGTACTTCTTCTTCTTACCGTTTACGCGGTTATAGTCGGGTTTACAACAGCACGTCAATCGTTCTTCCTTCCCGCTGTTTAGCGTCAATTGAAGATTTCAAGTGTAGCTGGTCACCGAAATGGAAGTCTTTTCCTGCCCGCGGGTACTGCTTTGAATACTTTCAAAACTGGAGTGTTTTCATCCATTCCGACAAAAAATACCTAGCCAGCGTAGAACTATGTCAATGCCGTCTTATATCTCGTACAGCTTATCGTTCCATCGAATACGATATTCACCGTTGCCAATGCGCAAAGGACCATAAATCTTCTGCATACCTTTTCTCTTGAAAAATCGAAACGTCGACTCTTCAAATGTTGTCACCGTCCATGCCTCAGCACCGTTCAGCAGAACGGGGAAGATGAGTAACTTATAGAATTTGGTCTTCACTTCTCAATTGCCTACTCATTTCGAGGTAGTACCTGTTGGCAAGGGTTATTCTGCGTTAAATTTTGGGGCTGATATTGTTGTTGGTGTTAATAGTGGTTCCAAGATAGACGAAATTATCTGCGACTTCGAAGTTATGACTGCTAACAGTGACGTGGGAGCCAAATTGCGAGTGCGACGACTGTTTGCTTGATGATAGGAGATATTTCGTCTTGCCCTCGTTCACTACCAGACCCATTTGCTTCGCTACCTTATCAATTCTGGAGAAAGCAGAACTAACGGTGCGGTTGTTAAAGCCAATGATATCAATATCACCGATTTAGCTCCGCAGCCCTGATTATTTTCTCCGGGACTAGATTGAAGAAGTCACACGATAGGGAATCGTCTTGTCTAGAACCCGCTTTGGTATCAAACGGCTCGGAGAGGTTCTTCCCGATCCTGACGGAGCTTTTGGTGTTGCTCAATGTCAGCATAGAGGAAGTTCCTTTGCGTGCTGCCGATTGCGGCTTTAAAATAAGCGAAGAGATGGTGTCTTAAATCTACCCTAATACACTTATGCCAACGTTTTTTCCAATCCTCGAAACAGAAGGATTGAAAACGGTTTCCCCTGAGCGGTCGTTTGAGCTTACTGAATAGCCAGAAATCACGCGGAGCTAAAACAGGTGAATGCGATGGCGATGCGACGCTAAAGACGCATAACACTCAAATAGTATTCCTTGTTGACAGTGTGGCCGGTCGGAAGGAATTCGGAGTGCACTTCATCTCGATAATCGAAGAAAACTGCCAACATAATCTTATTTTTTGAATTGCTTTGATGTGGTTTTTTCGTCTTCGGCCCTCCTTAGCCACGATATTCGACCGATTGATCATTTCTTTCTAGGTCGTTGGCATCCAAGACTCATCGGCAATAATAACACGTTTCGGAAAGCATAGTTACACAGATGTTAACCCGACGTGGTTTTTTCGAAAAAATGTTTTCACTTTTCTTAGACCCAAATTATCTTTCAATATGGTTTTCATAAATTTAAATTAAATAGTCTTACTGCTGATTTAAGGAACCTCTGGTTATCTTCGATTAGCGAAATGAATTAGCAAACACTACCGATCCTCCGAGCAATCAAATGATATATGTATGTATGTAAGTACAATTTTCTGAAGTTTTTTTCATGCTGTCATAATTGAAAAATCCGTTAGTTATCTCAGGATGTGCTAACAATCTAAGCTGAACAGTCAATTCTGGTGCTTGATCCTACAATTCAGGAAAGGAATGACTTCTTTATTTTTTTATGGTTCAAAAAAGTTCAATTTTTTTATAAATACTTTGTGGTACACAAATGAAGTAATTGCAGTAAAATATTCATTTTAGACTTATAGTTTACAGATTAGCAAAAGGCCCAATATTGAGAGCGCGTGCCATCATAGCGGGTATATTTGATTGTTCATAGTTGCCGGTAAAATACTGAGCAAACGGCCCAGAAGCGAAAACACCCACATCATCACCACCATGAGTCTCCGAGTCCAAAGGCACTGTAGCCAAGTATTCAAAATTGACATTTTCGGTCTCTTCAGCGGTGATTTCGCTGCGGCCTGTCTTGTCATTGTAGGTGGTGCTGAAACCAGGTCCATTGGCATAGGATAAAATAGTGTATGGTAAACCATCATCGGCAAGCGCGTTGGACAAGCCAGTGATTGGTAGATCGCGATACTGCAAAGACACATAAATGAAGTGATAGCATTTTAACGGTATTACTAATATGTAATTGATTATACACTTACCGGGTAGCCATTTATGGTCATAGTGTGCGAATGATCCGACGTGACGACGATAAGTGTATCCTCCTCCGAAGTCATTGCACGTGCACGCTCAATGGCACGTGAAAATTCCACAGTATCCTCCAAAGATTTACGGGCACGTGTATCGTGATGTGCCATATCGATGCGCGCACCTTCAACAAAGAGGAAATAGCCATTCTGATTCTTTTGTAACACTTTAATAGCAGCCTCAGTCATTTCGGTTAACGATGGTTTGACCAGCTTGTAGTTGCTACGCTCTAAATCACCATTGTACGGGCAATGCGAGTTCGCAAACAAACCCATCAGATATTCAGTTTTATCCAAATCCACCAAACTCAAACCCTTCTTGCTCCACACATAAGCCGCTTGCTGATTGTTCGCTTCTTTATCCTTCAACCAATCCTGTATGAGATTGCGTCCATCTGTACGTAGACCAGGCAAGCCTTCCTCATCATTGACTGTTGTGTTAATGAAGTTGCGTCGCCCACCGCCCATAACAACCTTCAACTTTTTGCCCACATCCCATTCGACCAGCTGACGTGCAATATCCACATTATCCGTGGCGCTGCAGCCGTTCGCGACAACCTTGGCATCATTCTCCCAATCACGATTGGCCGTATGCGCATACACGCCAGCTGGTGAGGCATGTGTTACACGTGCCGTTGTCACTAGGCCCGCATCCTTGCCGGCATCTTGTGCCCACTTGGCAATACTCTCCACATAATTGGCTGGATTTTGACCGTCAATGCAATTGTAACGTTTCACTTTAGCATTCACACCAATCGTACCGTAGTTGGCCTTCACACCACCCAAATAAGCGGTGGCTGTGCATGCGGAATCGGCTACTTGACGATCAATGCAGTATGTCTTCGACAAGCCAAGGTAGGGGAATTGCTCGAAGGACAACTGATTTGAGCTGTCACCCATTAAATTGCGCGCAGCCGTGACTGTGTGCACCGACATGCCATCGCCCAGGAACATTATAACATTCTTAGCGACATTAGCCGTATCAGCCGTATTTAGCTTCGCTGCTTGCTGGATCTTGTCTTTGAGCGTGTCCTGTGCAAATTCATTCCAATAGCTGGCATCACGTTCAGCTTGATTAGTGATGTGCGATGCGGCGCCGAGTCGTGCTGTACTGCTGCGGGGTTGTACTCTGCGGGGATGTGCTGTGTGTGGCGTGCAGATAAATAATTAGTTATAAATTCTGTATACATGTACTATAATAATAAATGTTTAATTAATGGCGTTATGAAGTCTAAAGTAGAAGCATTGTTGAGTAGTCTGTTGATAAGCGTTGTGGCGTCTCAAGTAGTATTCCAACGTAATGATTAAATAAAATTTATTGTTATACAGGTTATATTTATATTTCCAGCTTTTTCTAATCACATTACACATATGCTGTGCTGTTTAACAAAGATCGGAATTGCAGGTAAAATAAATTAAACGCGGAAAGTTTCAACTGTTAGATAAGATGACAGCTCTAACTATAATTATTTATTAGCCTAGTTAACCAACAAAACTATCTAGTAAAGTAACTCGGTAAATAACAACACGCGAATTGACTAGAAAAGATAGGAAAACTTTTTAATATGAAGTCTGTTCCAAGCAGCATTGTATAGAAAGATCCTAAATTAGATTTTGATCGTTCGGTTTGTATGGCAACTATAGTGATATAATGATCGCATATAAACAATAATTTAAGAGAGTTTAGCGATGCATTAGATAATAGTCTATGCCAAATTTTGTGAAGATACTTTGTCATATAAAAAAGTTTACTATACAAAGATTTGAGCGTGTTCGGACTGTTTGTATGGCAGTTATATGCCATAGTGGTTCGATGGCGGTGGTACCGTCAACGGAGCAGCTTCTTGGCGAAAAGGAAGTGCGAAATTTCAGATTGATATCGCAAAAAACTAAGGGACTAGTTTACTTATATACAGACACTTAGACGGAAAGGCGGATATGGCTAAATGGTCTCAGCTCGTCATACTGATCATTTTTACACGATATACAGTTTATAGGGTCTCCGATGTTCAATTTCGGATCCTTCTAACATTGTGCCACATTTGATATATCTTGTTCAGGGAATATATATTGTGGCAAGTATAATTTAAGATCTTAATTCACCTTTCATGATACAACTGGGAGATCAATTTCCTTTTGGGTGTTACTAGTCCAATTTCGAGAACTCTGTAAGATTTAAACGATCTCTTTGTGACTAGATATGAATATTCCACTTTCGAAATCAACTACTAGCTTCTTCTAAACATTATTAGTTGAATTACCATATACTAAGACGGTCTATGTACATATTTAGCAAGTACCATCTTTCTTACAACCTTTATGAAAATTAAACTACCAAGAAAGTCTTTCGGAGATGAGTTTTTGCCTCACCGACTGTCTCTGATCACTAATAGCGCATATAGATGGTCTAGATTTGCATAGGAGATAGTTTATAGGTTACGAATATTTTCTATAAATAAGAGTAATTATAAGTGCTATCTGAATTTAAGGTGACTACTAATTTATATAAACACAAGGGTGTCCTTTTAAGTAGAAGGAAGCAACGAAAGAAGGAGTGCGAAACTTTAATCCGCTAAACCTAATCTACCTCAAACTCAAGACTCTCACTCCCATGAAACAACCTGATTAAGCATTACTTCGTAGGAGAGTAAGTTTTAAGTCTCCGCAATGGTACGGACTGATGGAGTTCGACACCCTGGATGTTAATGGGCGGCATACTGCCTTTTACTTTAGCAGGCTCGTTCGATATTGTTTGGCTATACTTACTTTTTTCTGAAAAAAGCCGCTCATTTGTCGGAAACATCAATATCGTATCACTATAGTATATAGCTGTCATATCAACAGAAGCATCAAAACGCAGTCTTTATACAACTTTCCTTTTTTTCTTAGTAAAAATTATATCAATCGAAATGGCCACCAGCGAACAAGCAATTTTTGTAGACTTTTATAATCTGATATATTTGCTCCAACACTTCTAGCACAAGTTCCAGAGGATTATTTTAAACATCGACGGCGTTATATTTTATATAGTTTATAGTTCCCTGACACATGAGTGTTCAGAATAATCCTTTAATAGATATTTAGCCAAAACTTCTTTTCTTCGCTCTAAATCCATGATGGATGCTTCTTCACCTAAATTTTGGGTTCATGATTGCATCTCCAAAAACTTACTTTCAAAAACCAAGAATTACAATTTTCGCAATTTCATACTTGCAACAACACAACTATCCGCTATTCCCGTTTAAAATCGTGCAATTCTCACCTCTGTCGCTTGACAATACCACATCCACGAAGACAGCCGTCAAGGCTAAGGCAAAGAGAAATGTTATGCGCATTTCTATAAAACACTTTCCACAACTTTGACGTTAAGACTGCGAATTTTGTGTTATTTGAGATCAACTTATGGAATTGAACTGAATGGTCAAATCGCAATAATGGCCAATACCACAGTTTTTTTTACTGTTCAGTCTTAATCTTATCGCACACGTGAAGAACATGATGTTAATAAATCAATATCTGAGACCATAAAATCGGTTTCTTAAATAATTGTATTAAACGCTCCTTTTCTATGTATTTATGATATAGAAACACAATGTTTTTTTATTAGCTTGATAACTACAATCAACGTAAAGTTGTAATGTTTTCGAGTTGTATGTTTGTCAACTTGACTGACGATTTTCAATTAGCAATTAATTTCTTATTTGAATACTATTTATTGCGATTAGGTGTTATCGCTAATCTGATTGGAAGTCTGAAGTAAAGAGCTTGATTTTGGTAGGTGAATTGTTATGACAGCTGCTGTATAGGAAGGCTGAACCGCCTTTCAGTGTACAACCTAATCTGGGTGCCGCATATATAGTAAAAGGATAGCCGGCAATTAGCTGGCCGACGAAATAGCCTGGCAGTGTCCAGGAGGCTGGGACCAGAACAATACATTGCAGTGGGGTCCCACATTATAAAGGAACTGCTCCGTGCGGAGGAGAGAGTGTTGAGAACACAGCATTGGCGGCAGCATCAGGAATGCGTCATGCCCAGCACTTTCTAAGAGGGTACAACGTTGCAAGGTTTAAGGAAATGGTTAATCTCCCCCGAGACAAATTCCGCGTCCTTCTTGCGCACTATAGGGGGCATTGCAGGCTCAGGAAGCACTTGTATGTATAACATCCGCATAGTCTCTCGAGCAAACTGCCGGTTCTGTAACATAGAACAAGAAACTCTAGAACAAGTGATTCTGGATTGCCCAGCAAGTTTGCAGTAGCAGGTTTAGAGAACCTCGGTTCCATGTACGTGGACAAAGATCACATCACCTCTGTCGCGCCCAGTAGGCCTCTGGAATTGTTCAGTGTGCTGAAGCTTTGTGACCATATGTGATATAGAGGAAGGAATAGACCATATCGCTCATTTGCAGCAAGACCGGCATAAGTCAAAAAAATCGATTCGCCAGAAAACGCGTTTAAAGTTTTCTACTTACTCCAACTTACACGGAAAACAGGAAATATATTCTCTTCTCAAGCGGAGCATATAAGAGGTATTCATATGAATTTTTCACTCAACATGAAGTATGATATAACGAACAATTCTGCAGCATTAACTCAAAAATCACGTTTTTTGATTTATGCCGGTCTAGCAGCAAATGAGCGATATGTCGCCGTGCAAAGCCGCAATTTTCATATCTATCTACATATCTGTAACAGCTGCTTGCTTTAGTAACCCGATCTAAATTTTGTAAAGATATCTTGTCAAATAAGGAAAGTTGTATGAAGACTTGATTTTGATCGTTCTGTTGGTATGACAGCTATATACTATAGTGATCCGATATCGGTGTTTCCGATAAATGAGCGGCTTTTTTCAGATGAAAAGGATCTGCGCAAAATTTCAGATCGATATCTCAAAAACTAAGTTACTTGTTGTCGTACTTATATGCAGACTAACGGATTTTGGTAAATTGACTCAGGTCGTCATTTGTATATATATTTTATAGGATATCCGATGTTTACGTCTGGGTGACACAAGCTTCGTGTTAAAATAATAAAAAAATAATAATCCGTCCAGACCAAACACTGACTTGACGTACCTCTACATAAAAGTGTATCGACCCCACTTAACGGCCCATTCTCAGGCCAAATGTCTTAACCCTTTGTGACCGTATTATTTTTATATACAAGTGTGGGTGTCATGTTGGTCGGAATTAATTTTCGTTGAAAAAACAGTAACAGGAAGTATGCAAGATTCACAATTCAAAAAAGTAAAATTTATTAATTATTTTCCAAACTTAAGATACTACATGTAATATGTATCATTTGTTTAAATTTATATAAAATCTATATTTTATAGTTCTTCATCGTGTGGTTTCTTTCAAAGCAGTCTCCGATATGAAGCTCTGGTTTTTGAGAACATGTGTCACAAAAATAGTTAGTTTGGTGTGGTTTCGCCTGAAATTTTTCTGTTTAAACATACGGACAATATTTACTTTTCACATCTTCATAGTGCCGCAATATATGGAGTTTGCCATTTAGTCTTTCCTCTGTATCTGAGAACGATGGTCTTCCGGGTTTTGAAAATATTTCATCACGAGAATCATCTACAAGTTGTTCTACCAATTTACGGACTAATATAGAATGTGACATAGGCGTCTTCTTTTCTCTTGTTGCTGGCTCCTTATATAATATGTATGCATCGATTGCGCTTATCTCTAATCCCCAGAAAAACATTTTTCTTCACCATATTATATACTCGTAATATAAAATCATTATGATTGCGCTTAAATCATGATACGTTTTGCTGTAAAGTCCTTACGGCCAGTTCCACAAGCGGATTAAAACTATGAGATCGTTTTGGCTTTTGACAGCTGGCGTTAATGAGAAGAGAAAATATGATTTCTCCTGAAATAGTGACGCTTTCGAGCGGTGAGTCTAAGTATTTATACCACTGCCCTCGTAGATAGGAAAATAAGAAAGTGCAAAGAAATACATATTGACATTTTATTGCTAATATTATAGGCATCCCTACTTTTATAGTCTCCTAAGCCCCTCATATACGAGTAGTTGCATAGTTTGATCCGTGATAACTTCTGTTTCAAAACTGTCTTACTTGCCAATTCATGTGCAACGTGTACAATGTGGCTTCCACAAACACATGTAGAAGCTTTGCAAACAGTTGTGTGGCACTGTCAGCATTACGGCTACACGTCCTACATGCGTGGGAAGTGCCATTGAAAATGGCGTTCATGCGGAAATAATGTCGCACATCCGTTGCAGCGCTTATGCTTATGACCTGTTTCTGCCAACTGCCAGCAGCTGCCATCAAAAAGACATTTTAATGCGTGAGTGTGTAGGTGACATGTGTGCTCTGCAGCTGACAAAAACATCAAAAGTTGAAGATGATGCCGTCGCCTAGTAAAAAGAGCCATTTGTGGGGGCAAAACATATGTACAATTATTCTGTGTGTGTGTGGAAGAGTGTGCCAAGAAAACGAGCATATGACAATATTATATGAATATGCGGTAACCGCAAGTGTCTGTTCAAATTTCACGAAGAAATTGGGGATTTGGTTGCCATTAAAATTTGTACACCTCTCGAAAGGCGGAGGACGCTGATTTTACAGCGAGGTGTGCGCTCAATATTCGAATGCAAATTGCTAACTGCAAGAGCTTGAATGTAAACTTAATAGGAGCGATTATTGCAGCTTTAGCTTGCATTAGCTCGTTGATATGCCGGAATATTAAAAAGAGCTTGAACTTTTCGTATATTAGACTTCAGGTACGAGTCCTTTTGATTTTACACTCCTATTTAAGCATTTTATAAAATTTTGTGTGCCTGATTTTGAGCGCAATCTATTAGACTTAAAAAGGTTAAAATCAAAAAATAATGAGAATAAGAATTTACATTCGGACTTTATGAAGCATTGACATTTTGTTACAAATTGGCGGCTAATGGCTTAATCTTCGGTAGAAGCTTTGTCAATGGGTTTTCTGCTGGCGATGGTCATATAGAGAACTCGACTTTTCAGATAAAAATTGAAGATCACTGATCTTAACTTACACAAAACTTGCTAGTAATGTACGGACAGGTTTAGCTTTATAACAAGTTTTCGCGAAATGACAGACTTGTTCTAAATAGTTTCAATGGCTGCCTGAAGTAATAATGAATTGTACATCGTTTAGTAGATAATGTGAATTTTCTGCAGATAATCTTTAAAGCGGATATGTGCAATAGTCGTGCTATTTAAAAAATGCAGTTTCTAAAAAAAATTTCCTAAAGTACATATATACTGTTAGACCTGAAGTCTTCGAAATGGCATATATTGAACGAAGAGAAACAATTTCGGAACTCTACCAAATTAGTAGTATCCTACTTTAAGTGAAACAAAAACATATTTTAATTTCCTAAAACATTAAGAACAATCCTCACTTTTCTTAAAATATTTTCCATATTCCCCCTCATTCGTTATACAGAAGTTGAAGGGAGATAAAAATCGAATTCGAGTATTTTTGGACAAGCGTTACCACATATCAGGATCACTATTTAAGCAAAGTTGTCTAGGAAAATATGTTTACTCAATTTCAAACTCTGAACATAATGAGAAGACAGGAATACCCATTGCCAATTTTTAAACGCTGAAAGAGGTCTACAGTTTGCTACGATGTTTGTAATACCCTAAAGGAAATGGCGAAGGTCCTATAAAGTCTGGTACATATATACGTATGTATGTATACAGAAGATCAGTATATAAATAATCAGCGTGATGAGGTGAGTAGGCTTAGTCATGTCCTTAAGTCTGTCCATCTGTATATAAGTGATACCAAGAAGCTCCTAAATTGTTGGACCAGCAATTTTGGGCAACTAACGGGTGATACAAGTAGAGGTACTATTTTCAATAGCCTTTTTTTGACAGACACAAGTGAGTCTTTCAGTTTTGTTTGGCATTTCATCATGGAAAAACTTACGTCTGAACAACGTTTACAAATCGTTCAACTTTATTATGAAAATGAATAGAACATGCCCAGCATTCAGTGAAAAAAATATAGCAATCGTAGCTGAGAGTGCACTCGAAGACCATGGAGAGTCGATTAGGCGTCGTTCGCAGCAACTCGGACTGACTTCCGGAACGATTTGGGCTTAACGGATGAACCATCTAAGACGTAGCAGCGACTAACATTTTAAAGAGATAATCTTCAAAAAATAAATGCCAAAGAATGTTCTTTCGATTGATAATAAATATTCTCCATTAAATATGAAGTTTCCGTGTTTTTCTTTAAAAAAGTAGGTAACCTCGAAATGGCCCACCCTAATGCACATACATGATTTAATATAGCACAGAATGAACGCCCATTGCTCGGATTATATTGCAGTTGAATTAACCCAAATTCTATTTACATGTCGTTATCCGTCATCCAAATTAAAAAAGGAGGAAAGCTAAAATAAAGAAGTCGAAAAATACTCGAGCGTTGTAAACATCATCAAATTTATTTAGCGCTCATTTACATAACTACGAATACATATAAATGGAACTATAAATAATACTTTAATATGTATGTGTGTGTAAGTAAGAGCTGATGCCAACGTTTCTGCGCCAACGTTGTTATTGTAAAGTAACCAAATAAAAATGAAAATTTTGCTTTTCTTCCTAATGGATGCCGACCACTTTCCAACCATGGAAAGACGAACAAAAGTGAAATGGAGTCGAATTATGTTAGTTCGGCAACAAAACGAACACGAAAATATGCAAAAATTCTCAAAAACACGAATTCATGTTGTTTTTGTATATGTGACGTGTATAAAATATTATATGAAAGCATTTCGTGAGGTGGTTTTTGGGACGAAAAAGTTGCAGAGTTGTTAGAAATTGGTAATAAAACACGTGCAAAGGTGTAGCCGGAAGGGCAAAAGGATCTGAATGCAGTGGGTTAATGGCTGAAAAATGTAAATTTTGTATATAAACTCACACATACCTTTATATACACGCTTATACCTACTTTTATCTGTAGGTGTGATGTTTATTAGTACGTGCTCCAAAGCTTGTGCGAGTTTTGGTACTTCGTAATTCAATTTTGCTTTGAACTTCTCTTTTGTCATGGGTGTTTTATTTTAGCGTGTAAATTATATTACAACAGTATAATCGCATAACCATAGTTACTCGCATATGTATGCGAAAATTTGGGATCCGAAAAAAGTACTAAAAATGTTGTAAAAGGATTTCTCTATGGACTTCACTGTTGATAGAATGAAAACAAAATTATTTTCGTATACTACTGTGGGCAAAAACTAGTAAGACTTTTTAATTTAAACTTCGCGCGAAATATCATTCGTCGAAATATTTTTTTTTTAGGTTGGTTGACTATCACTGACATCTGTGTCAAATGTCACATCAAAATCATTAGTGTTTAGTATACGCTTGTCTTTCTGAGGTACATAAAGTGCATTCGGCGTTGACAGAAGCAGACGATCAATTGACCGATTACTGTGGCGAAGGTGAGCCGAAACCGAAATCATAAATCAAAAATCAAGGTTATGTTGACAGGTTTCTTCGATTATCGACATGTGGTGCACTCCGAATCCTTTCCGACCGGCCATACTGTTAACAACGAACACTATTTTAGGCCGGAAATTGTGAGCTGACAACTCTTGGTTTCTACACCAAGATAATGCATCGTCGCATGCTGAATTGATTCTTCGTGAGAAGAAAATCCACAGTCTCCGTAAATGACAATTATTTGACAAAAAACTTGACATATTTGCACAACCAAAAGTATATGACACAGAAATTTCGTCGCTAATGTGGGAACGCAGTTTCTTTTTCGAATGCTTTCGTTAAGTTTATCAAAATCTATCACCACTAACTGTTGGAGCCATCCATTGAAATAACTATATTCCAATTTGAAGAACCAAAATGAAAACACTACAGAACCCACATAAAGATGATTGGCCTTATGGCTGAATGTTTGATGTCTGGAGCTCGAGACCAGCCATATTTCATTTCCATACAAGAACGTCCACTTCATTATTCTGAGTTTTGTGTTTCTGGAGATTTACGATCTTGCCATCTGTTGGAGTGAATGACTCTCATGAACTTTGTTTTTGCAATGCTTATCTCAGTATCCAGCTTTGACTTTTTCTTGCATGGCTGATAGTTTGAAGTTCAAATCGTCGAGTTGTCGTATTAGACACCATTCGATGCCTGCGTGCTTGTGTGAGCCTCATGACGTCGTTTATAACGACAGCGAAGTGATGAGGAGAAATAGAGCCGTATTCTGGTGTCTGTGGTGAATGGATTATTAATGTTTCCATTGTGCAGTCCTGACAATGTCGAGTCGTTCGAAGAAGCTTATGTCGGATTATCTTGTGGTGGGTTCCCTTTCTACTTAGTGTCAGCCAGATGGAGCTTGTGTACAACGTATACTATAAAACCAGCAGCGCCATTCCAGCAACTCCTCGACTAAGATGCGAAACGAGGTGGCTTGGTCAACACGGGTGGGGTTCAAAATCCAACGACGTTGTTGGGTAAAATTCGAAAATTTTATAAAAAAATCTTTCCTTCGATCATTCCTGAACCGACATATCAACTCTCACTTCTCAATTCTTCCAAGATAGATTATTGCAAATATTGAATCTATGTTTAATTTAAAATGTAACTTTTTTCTTATGTAACACTGGTTTTCATACAGATATGTAGGCGGAAATGTACCCACTATAGTTGATTAGTTGGTTGAAAAGATAGGCACGTAAGCTCCAGACCGTAGGCGGCTGCACAATATCTCTAAAGTTGGAATATTGAAAGCCGAGGAATATAAATATATCTTCTCATTCGGCTGCAGGCTGGGCATTCGCATAGGTAATATTCCAGCGTCTCATCATTCTCCGCGCACATCCTGAATTCCGCTGAATCGCCCTTTTTCCATTTTCTGAAGGTAGAATATTAAGGGCAGGTATCCTGTGATGACTCCTACAATGCTGCTAACCTCCCTCTTTCCAATGAGTAGCAGTTTTTTGGTCTGTCAACCATCAACACCCAAAGTAACTTTGTGGAATGCCCTATGTTCCTTCTGATCCAAGACCTAGGGTCCAGAATTTCAAACAACTCTTGAAGGAGCTGTGTTTCCAGCTGCCCCCGAGTGGGGCAGCTCGGCTACCTTTTCATCTCCTTCTATTCCAATATAACCGGGTACCCACATGATATAAACTGAGTTGCCTACTAAAGATCTAGCAATTGGCTGCTTGCATAACCTAACGTTTAGTTCCTCGTGGGTTTCTCCGCCGCATTGACATCTTAAATATTGTCGTGAACATTTTCTCATATCTTGAATGCCGGATGTCGAAGAGACCTCCTTTGTTGAAGTGGTTTTAATTACGCTTGTAATCCCCAGCAAACCGGCCCGTTCTCTTCTATAGTGGCAATACGCCACTATAGGGGTGGTAAACCCTACTTTGTGGCAATGGTTCTTCTGCAGGAATTCCATTAGAAGGGCTTTGGAAGCCCTGCTCTCAATGTATTTTCTTCAGCATAGTTTTTTATTTGGAATAACTTCGAGATATTTGAATAAGCTCTAGAGTGCAATAGTTTAATTAAAGTATCGTCCTTCTTGTGAAAACACAGATTTCTGTTTTCTCCGGATTAATAGTGAGTCCATGATCCTCAAGGGCCCTTTCTTTATGCCGGGATAAGCGATTAAGACTCAATCCTAAGCAGACGACAGTGAAGCCATCAGCTTGACAAATAACCTTGAAGTTCTCCCTGTCGAGGAGAAGTTATAATTCGTTTATCAAGGTGTCCAAAAGCAAGGCGGATAGGATGCCCTCTCGTAGTGTGCTTACGCTCACTATAATAGCAGAACAAATTTCGAGGTTTTGAAAAAATTTAATAAATTTGCACATATTTTTTTATATCAATTAATCTAATTACTTCGTTGAGCTGTTAAGTGCATACCCTTTTAATAAATTAACAACAAAATTAAATTTAAATCCAATTGACTTAAAAAATTTTTAAATAAATAATTTAAGTAACCTACAGTTAAAACGGTAATTACTTCACTCAGCTTAATTAAATATGTCCAAATAATTGAACAGAAGCCAATACCATTATCGGCGTGTGAATTGAAATGGGGGTCTGGTCTCGTGCGGTTTCAAATGTACGCGCCGACACAGTTTCCATAATTTTACCGTAATATGCATGTATATGGTACTCGTATGTGATTGTTTTGTGTGAAAATGTAAATTTAATTTAACTGATTTGTTTACTATTAGCTCGGTACATTTATTTACATTCGTAATCATTGTTATTGTTTTCATTGTTCGCATGTTCATTTGAATTCGAGTACAAAAATAACATTGCAGCAACAAAAGCGTGTCTGAGCGACATACGAGGGTTCTCCAATAAGACGATGAGTTTTTGAAAAAAAAAAGATGTTTAATGTCAGGAATGAGTTTTAAAATTGTGCTACCCTTTTTTGAAAAAAAAAACGCTTGCTAAGATAGTAATAACTCCTCAATTTAAAAGTCCACGACCTGACATAGTAAAACTATTTTTTTGGCAAAATTGGTTTTATTTTTATTCAACTAATTGTAGTTCCCTTTAAGGGTAATACACTGATTATAGTGACCCTCCAACTTTTCGTTACCATTTTTGTAGTACGATTTGTCCTCTGCTCCAAAACAAGTCTTAGTTTCGGCGACCACTTCTTCATTCGACGAAAATTTATTCCAGGTTTGCATTTTTGAGATCTGAGAACAGACAATGATCGCTGGGAACCAGAACTTTAGAATACGGTGGATGCGGAAGCAATTCGAAGCCCAATTCATGATTTTTTGGCATCGTTTTCACTGACTCTGACACGGTGCATTATCCTCTTTTTCTGCAAATAATTCCGTTTCGTCCTTCCAACAGTTTCGGCGATTTCGTCCTTAAAAGTTGCTATTGATGGTCCTTCTTTTTTCACGGTAGTCAATAAAAAAAAATTTATTCTATGCGCATCTCAAAATACAGACGCCAGAACCATGCCTGCCGACTGTTACCTTTTCCAAGTTCTGGAGCGGGTCACTCTAATGACTGTCGTTTGGACTTCGAAGCGAAGTGAAGGAGCCATGTTTCATCCATTGTCACATATCTACGCAAAAATTTGGGTTTACTAGGCTTGAACATCTCCAAAAAATGCTCCGAATCATCAACTCGTCGCGAGTTCCCGCGGCACCCAGTTTGCAAAGAACTTTTTCATACCCAAATATTCGTGAAGGATGCCTCAGCTCTCTCGAACAAATTCTCTTTACGGGTATCCGAAATTATTTGTGGGAATATTTTTTAATGTTTTTGTCGGTAACAACCTCTTTCGGGTGTCCACTGTCTTCCTCGGTGCTCATTTCGCTCGCTAAAACTTAGCAAACCACTTTTAAACGGTTGATTTCTCTGGTGTAGAATCCAAATAATGTTGTTCAATCTAAATCTTGGCCAGTATTTTTTCCCCAAAAAGCAATTCTTTATTAACTAACGGAAATCCTTTTGTTCCCTATTTTGTAAATTAACAATAGATTATAGCTAACAAAATATCATATAGATTTAATTTTTCTTTTCAATCGACCTGGCATCATGCATTCTTCGTTTAAATCCCATAGCATCATGCTAATAAATTTTGTAAGTTTCGATAAACATATTATTAGAGTTCAGAATCGATAAAATATTTTTGAGCCTGACTCACTTGGGATTTTTACATCATCGAGTGTCTTGGAAACTTTCTTCCGTACGTTCAATAAATCTGAATTAATTGCATGTTTTTTTCTGACTTAACGGCCCTGGAGAGTATTGATGACATGATAACTTTGGACGACAATTTTTTTATGAAATATCTTTAACAAATGGAATTCGGCTTACTTCGAAATATACCTTCCATTTCCTCTTCTCGCTTTCATTCGTTTCTGAATGTTTGATTACCGTTTAAAGTGTTGCTAGAAACTGCCAGTAAACACTTAATAACTCAATATTGACAACGAAGTAGATGGACAACCCACTGTTGGACACATCTGCACCGCTGGAATACCTTCAACCTTGGACACCGGGAACCTTTCGCTGGTTGGTCGTCTGATATCATTTTACTAATGTTTCAGTCCATTATGCTTAACCTTGTTTAGTTTTCTGTTTCTGGCTATTTACACTAAGTAGAATGAGAAGAAAGTTTCATTGTTAAAGAGTCCAGCCTCTGCCTCATCAAGCCAGCCTCGTATTATGGTACATTTCGTAATGAAATTACTAAACCAAAATGTAAATGCAAGCATAAATTGGCGATATTAACAATGAGTAAATTAACATAAAATTTGCAAATCCGTACACACATAAATTTTTTTATTTAATTTTATTTGATATTCAAATCGTTTATGATATATAGCTAATTAGCATATACATACATATGTAAATATAACTAAAGTCTATTTTGTGCAAATATTTCATAGCAAACTAAAAAAAATGCGAACAGCCTCCTTATACATGAATCTAAATGATAGAACTTCTTCCATCGAAGTGCTACCAGCAGATCACGCTTTTTCCATTTTTTGCCAGCTCAAATATGAGTTAAAAAATATATTCTCTTTCAAATGCTAGAAAAGTCACCATCGTCATCTTTTGGTGCTATAGCTCTTTGTGAGCTTCGGCCTCTGTTGTTGCTCATGTGCTCTCTAAACATCTCGGTAATTTGCTGTTTCATTATTTATTTTTTTGAGTTCGTCAATCGGGATATTTCCCTTGTTTTAGTGTTGTGGCACCTACAATTTTCTTCTGCGCTCTCCTGTTGGCTACTCTCGTTATATGAGCGAGCCATCTTGGTCGCTGCCCTTGAATAAAGCGTGTGGCATTTTTACTGCTTCAACGACTTTTCTTAGGATCTTTCTTTCGCAGACCTGCTGTTTAGTTTTGTCCTTTTCGTGTAGTATCCATTATTCTGCTCTATAGCATATGAGTAAAACTGGTCGAATGATGGTTTTGTGTAGGGCAAGCTTACATTGCCTATTTAGTAGTTTTAAGCTGTTTCATTAAGCCTGCGTATGACCTACGAGTACATATTGCCGGTTTGTATTCTACAAGTATCATCGATAATCAGGCTTGTTGAGTTATCGCTACTACATATAGTTGCAATTGCGTATTGGTAAGTCAGGTAACTACGTAAATCGCCTCCGCTTCAACTAAGTATCCTAGTTCGCCGAAGATAAGACTGCTGAGATAATTCAACCTCAGTAATCCAAAGCCTATAACAATGGAGGATAAAGTGCCTACATATTTCTACCTCATCCTCCTGTACCACATCGGTTATGTAGTGGCTAGTGATCCCGTTGTAACCAGGCACCCAAAGGTGTCTAATAATCTAGTAGCTTAATACTATTTCTAGTGGAAACAGACACTCCTTAACTACCTATAAGCGCACTATTACCAAGTTCGACACCAGTATTGCCGCTCTGCTGTCGAAGTGAATACCCACCTTCCTGTTAGAGACTGTCGAAGTGAATAATCCGCGTACCTGATAGAGGCTGCACTTCGAAGTAGTATATCTACCGACATCTTCATATAATAGCCACTTTTGTCTGAAAAACACTACAGTGGTCCGGTAGCCTAATACTAAAATTTACAGAGTGCTTCTTACAGAAAACTGACTCACCAATCTTCCATACCAGCCTAGACCTATCTGCGAAAAACTATTGCGTCTTTTTTCTAGTACCTCCTCCTTTTCGCGCGACTGGTTTCTGTGAGTGGTTCAAGCCGAAAACGCAGCGTTCGTTAGAGCAGAGGTGCGCGATTAAATTCTGTGTGAAAATCGATAAATCTGCTATAGAGACGCTTGATATGATAAAGCAGGCTTACCCAAATATTGCTTTGGCAAGAATAGATGTGTTTCGGTAGCACTAGGCCTTTTTGGAGGGCCGGGATGATGTCGCTTATGAAGACCGTGCTGGGAGACCTGCGATTTCGACAAACACTGACTCGTGTGCGCAAAGTTTTGAACTCAGACCATCGACTAAGTATTCGTTTAATTACCCAGATGTTAAATTTATAAAAATCTGTGGTTCATGATGAAAGTGCCCACTGACGACCAGATATTGCGGCGAGTGGAAGTGTGCAAAGAAAATTTGATCATGTGTGGAAGTGACCCCCAATTTTTGAATAAGTATGCACAGGTTACGAGTACTGTGTCTTTGAGTATGATTTCGCGACAAAGAGGCAATCTTCCGAGTGACACACGCCGGCAGAGGGGATCCAAGCAGCATGCATCTCGACTGTCATGGCTATTCCGGTGAATGCATTCCGTGACGCCTTCAATGCTTGGAAATCGCTGAACTACGAGTATGTCGTCATATATTTCGTACAGCTCATCGTTCCATCGGCTGCCGTATTCGCCATTCCGCAGAACATTCTCTCGAAAACTCATAACGCCGACTCTTCTGATGATGACGGACTTGTAGAGTTTGGTCTTTGTTCGTCGATGTGGACTTGACTTCTCAATTGACTACTCAATCCGAAATAGTTCTATTGGCAAGAGTTATTCTACGTTGTATCTCGAGACTGACGTTGTTGTTAGCGTTAATGTTGCTTCCAAGATAGACGAAAATATCTACGACTTCGAAGTTATGACTGTTAGATTCTTTCGACAAAATGGTTTTGTAATCCATCTTTTGCGTTTTTTTTTAGTTTCTTTAGAACATTTTCGAAATGCTAAGCAAACCAGATTTAAATTTTATATACGATTGTGTATTTAGGTTATTGACCACAGAACCTTGTCAACCCATCGAATTACGGTAAAGACTTTTTATAAAATATGTACACATGTGTATTTGTGTGTATGCACGGGACGTTCGATGTGGACACAATTATGCTTCAATCAAAATGCGAAACAATAAATTAATGCAATAATATATGAATTATTCACGCGCAAAGGTGTGGCACAAACATGTCCACATGTACATACAAGTAAATGTATTCCGAGGTAGAGAAACCAATAACAAATAGTTGTCTACAAATTCAGAGATATATGTATAGGTACATATACATATAAATGTCTGTATCTACTTTGCCCATATTGACTGCCATTGTCATATAGCAACCGGGTGAATCATTCTTCTTCCCACTATTTCGCATAAATTTTACATGAATCGGTAAATAACAATACCGAAGTGAGGCCGTGTCTCTATAGTCAAGTGAGGATATGGCTTTCAGCGCTTCGTACTTCAGGCAAATGCGTAGCTGTATGTTCCATTTACCATCCCAAATTAACAATTCAAATTGCAAAGAAGTAGGTCAGCGCGAAATAACAATAACAGACAGAATTGCAGAAACGTTTGATAAATACAATATATAGTAAGTCAGTAGCTTCCACCCAATATTTGCTAGATAGGCTGGGAGCTACTGAACTTCGCAACAGCTGCGGGTGCGTTCATGAAACTGGAAGAGAACGGTTTGTTGTTTTTTCATCTTATATAATTGCACCTTAATTGAAGCAATTGAAGGTAATTTCTTAGACAGCATTTGAATTATTTAAAAAAGGAAGGACAATACAAAATCTCTCTCTGATGAGTGGGCAAAGGAAGATACAATTGGCTTGTAAATAAAAAATAATAACTTCGAGTTCCCTACCTTTTTAAAGAAAAAACACATAAGCTTCAAACTTAATGGGAAGTGTTTATTATCATTTGAAAGAACATTTCTTGGCATTTATTTTTTGAAGATTTTCTCTATCAAATTTGGCCGCAGCTACGTCTCAGATGGTCCATTTTCGAATTTTCGATCACTCGTTCCAGCATTTCGACTAACTTACTGACGAATGACACGCGTGATTTTTTGTTCTAAAGCCTAAATCGAATCGGAATTATCTGCATAGACTTTCGATTTTCGCCGATCCATATTGATGGATATGTTCTCACAATTTTTGAAGAAATATAACAAAGCACACCAAACCGTGGATTTTTCTGAATAAAATGGCAGCTTTTGAATGCCTTCAGGCTGGTCTTCGTTCCAAATGCGGCAATTTTGCTTGTTTACATACCCATTTAGCCAGAAATGAGCCTCATCGCCGAAAAATTTTTTTTTCGAACTTTTCAAGTGCCCATAGAGCAAAGCGATGTCGCTTGGAAAGGTCGAGGCACTTCAGTTCTTGCATGAGTGTAAAATGCGCCAAGTCGTTATATACGTCGTCCCATATGTCAGTCCGAGTTGCCGTGAATGGCGCCGAAACGACTCTCCACGGTCTTCATGCACACTCTCAGCTACGGCTGATATATTTTCTTCACTGCGTGCTGGACGTGATCTATTTATTCGAATATTATTCAATAATGCATGCTGGGTCTCAAGTTGGGTGATAGTGTTGCGAACAGTATGCTCAGTAGGCTAATTATGTTGACAATAAGTTAGGCGAAGGACGCGAAACACCCTCTTTACAGAACGTGAATTTTCGTAATATTGTTGAACTATTTGTAAAAGTTGTTCAGGCGTTAGCGTGATCAGCCAAAAAAAGGCTTTTTAAAAATTACTTCTACTACGATCAACCGTTAATTGTTTTTCTCAGGTTTTAAAAAAATTATTTTGTCTTATCGAAAGTGAAGTTATTGGATTACCGCAGTATATATCGCTCATTTGCTGCAAGACCGGCATAATTCAAAAAACGTGATTTTGGAGTTAATGCTGCAGAATTGTTCGTTATATCATACTTCATGTTGAGTGAAAAATTCATATGAATACCTCTTATATGCTCCGCTTAAGAAGAGGTGTAAGGTTGGAGTCACCGTGTAAGGTTGTAGTAAGTTGAAAACTTTAAACGCGTTTTCTGGCGAATCGATTTTTTTGACTTATGGCGGTCTTGCAGCAAATGAGCGATATGTACTGCTGTGATCAATTTGAAAGGTGAATTTTCAGTTTCTACTTCGCGTGTTTTTCAAATCGATAATTTTTTTTTTTTGTAAATTGATAGTACTATTTTTATTATTTATTTTATTTTTATTATTTCACGTCAAAATATTCATCAGTATTTGAGATACGCGTCGTTTTGTGAGGCTCTAAAAGTAAATTGTTCGAATTTTATCTGAATTTATTGAACAAAGAAGTGCTATAATGCTCCATTTCATACTACATTGGTTTTCAACTAATATCGTGCCGCAACCATCGCATTCGCCTGATTTACCTTCGTGTATTTTCAGGCTATTCAGCAAATACGCATGACCACTCCGAGAACACCGTTTTGACTCAATTGAGGATTTAAAAAGCTGAATCGAAGAAAGCTCTAATGGCCATCACGACGGAGGATTTTTCCAAGTGCTATGATGGCTGGAATATTCGTTTGCATAAATGTATTGCAGCGGGAGGGGATTAATTTGAAGGAGAAGAAATGGACAAAATTCACCTTTCAATTTGATCACAGTAGTATTTCTAAAAGGACATTGGATTATCCAAGCACATACAAGTAGGTATTATTGTCCTGAATAAGTTAAAATATCAGAACTTCGCACTTCATATTATCTCATTATTAATTCCTCACAATTCCCATCCGAACTCTATATATACATATATATATGAATAAATCAAACTTCTCTACTAAATACTTCAGGTTTTCATCTCTAAATTTTGGTATAGTGAAAGAGATTTCACAATTTTATTAGTTAGAACAAATATTTTATGTAATTTATTTAAGATTTTACATCTATCGGATTTAATATGTATTATAAATTATATGGTATATGTACAAATTATGGATGCATTGTACAAGCGAACATACAGCACATACATACATTTGTAGATACATAAGTAATATAATTAATATGCACGATGGGGATATTAATCGGTCTTTCTTTAATTGGCAGCTCATCGATTTTATTGCGGGTTAAAAGTAATAAAGCTAGACAGCGTAAGGCAAAAATCGATTGCACTCAATCATTTTGGCATGAAAACTTGCATGCGAGCGCTTCTTTGTAAGTGTGAACGCAAATGTTTGCGAAAATTAATTACACACTTTACTTTATTTGCCCACATTCGTGACTTAATTCGACTGAATGCTATACCAAGTAAAAGAATTGAGTACAAGGGGCCAGCTTGTATGAAGAATTCAAAAACACAGTTATATACATAAGTACATAAATATGTGTAATAGACATTGTCTCTATATATATATATACTTATCTATAGGTTTACAGCTCTAGGTTGCGACCAAAATACAAATTTTATCCAAGCGGGATGTGAATGATAATACAAGGGTTCTCACAACGACTGCAGAATTTTTGGAATTATATTTTAAGGTACATTTTCTATAAAAGATTTCCCTCTGAATCCGACGACGATTGTAGTGGTCTTAAAAATAGTAAAAATCCTCACATGGAAACAAATTTGAGAGATATAAGTACATCACAAATATCGAGATAAAAGTGACCAATGTATCATATGTAACGGGTGATTTTTTTGAGGTTAGGATTTTCATGCATTAGTATTTGACAGATCACGTGGGATTTCAGACATGGTGTCAAAGAGAAAGATGCTCAGTATGCTTTGACATTTCATCATGAATAGACTTACTAACGAGCAACGCTTGCAAATCATTGAATTTTATTACCAAAATCAGTGTTCGGTTCGAAATGTGAAAATCCGCTTTTTTATCGACAAATTTTGTTCAGCGATGAGGCTCATTTCTGGTTGAATGGCTACGTAAATAAGCAAAATTGCCGCATTTGGGGTGAAGAGCAACCAGAAGCCGTTCAAGAACTGCCCATGCATCCCGAAAAATGCACTGTTTGGTGTGGTTTGTACGCTGGTGGAATCATTGGACCGTATTTTTTCAAAGATGCTGTTGGACGCAACGTTACGGTGAATGGCGATCGCTATCGTTCGATGCTAACAAACTTTTTGTTGCCAAAAATGGAAGAACTGAACTTGGTTGACATGTGGTTTCAACAAGATGGCGCTACATGCCACACAGCTCGCGATTCTATAGCCATTTTGAGGGTAAACTTCGGACAACAATTCATCTCAAGAAATGGACCCGTAAGTTGGCCACCAAGATCATGCGATTTAACGCCTTTAGACTATTTTTTGTGGGGCTACGTCAAGTCTAAAGTCTACAGAAATAAGCCAGCAACTATTCCAGCTTTGGAAGACAACATTTCCGAAGAAATTCGGGCTATTCCGGCCGAAATGCTCGAAAAAGTTGCCCAAAATTGGACTTTCCGAATGGACCACCTAAGACGCAGCCGCGGTCAACATTTAAATGAAATTATCTTCAAAAAGTAAATGTCATGAACCAATCTAACGTTTCAAATAAAGAACCGATGAGATTTTGCAAATTTTATGCGTTTTTTTTTTAAAAAAAGTTATCAAGCTCTTAAAAAATCACCCTATATATACACAGCCAATTGTATTGTTGTTATGCGTATTACAGCAATTGATAAATCCCTGCACAATTCAAGGTAAATTTTAGAAAATAATGCCCAACATGTGTCAAATATCCATTCGAACGACTTTAAACTAAAGACGATTGAGCTGGATTAGTCTGCATGTGTGCATATTGTAAAATGAAATCTAAATAACGTATACCCTGCAGAAAATTTTAACATTTAGGTAATCGTCCGTCCGTGTGCAGGTTTACACGCAAATTAGTACCTCTGCTTTTGAGATATCATTCTGAAACATTGCGCAAGTCTCTTCTCTCCAATAATCTGCTCATTTCTCATTTCTTCCTGGAAATCCCCGCTTTCAGACCACTATATCTTACTACTATGAGCAAAAAATAGTAGGACTGTGTTCATACTTTTAAAATTCTTAATTTACTTGTATTCTTCAAAATCTATGTCGTCCCTCTCAAACAGTATTCCTTGTTGACAGTTTGACCGGTCGGAAGAAACTCCAAGTGCATCACACCTCAATAATCGGAGAAAACTGTCAACATAGCCTTGATTTTTGACGTGCTTTGACGTGTTTTTTCCCAGTTTCGGTTCACCTTTGCCGCGATGATCGTCAGTTTCCTGGTTATAAGCATATATCCAAGACTCACCGCCATTAATAATACGATTCCTGACATCCTGGTAATCGGAAAGCATTGTTCACGCCGTTTTTCGAAAAAAATGAGTGAATTTGGCAATCATGCTTTCGCTTTTCTTAGGCCCAAATGATCTTTCAAAATGGTTTTCACAGATCCTTCTGATATTTCAACGTTGCCAGTAAGATCTCTGATCAAATCATCGATTCTCAAAGATCAATTCCGTTATTTTAATGGCCGTCCTATACTAAACACTAATGATTATTTTGATGCGAAATTTGGCACAGATCTCACTAACAGTCATACCAACCTAGAAATAATTATTTCAACGAATGGGGTTTCGCCCGAAATTTAAATTGAAAATCTTATAATTTTTTGCCCACAGTTACCATACAAACCGATTGAACAAAATCATGTCTATGAATTGAAAACTTTTTATTTGATAAATTAATTTCGCGAAATTTGGCATAAAATATTATTTGAAGCAACAATACAATGCTGAGACAATTTTTCAGATTGGATCACTATGGCATACAGATATATCTGCCATACCACCTGAACAATCAAAATAAATTCCTTGTATAGAAAACTTTTTTATTTGATTATTGTCTAAGGCAACACTACATTCTTTGAACGGATTGTTCAGATCGGACCACTATAAAATATAGCTGACATTCACAGTGATCTCCCCATTTCTACTATTTTATGCTATAAGAAATGCAGCTGTTAAGGGCATAAACGCGAAGTTAACGTTGTTTGTTTCTGAAGGGTTCGCTAGAGCAACCCGAACATATCGCCCAAGAAATTCAAAACTTTTTAAATTTAATTGACAACTTAAAAACTATAGAATGAACCACTCAATCGAAAATGGAACAAAGTACCAGTACCAGTACTGGACTCAATGATTTAGATTTTCCTTGCAGGTTACCTATAAAAAGCTTACATTTGACCCCATAAATATATGCCTTTTCATACTATGTACATATGTACACACTATGTATATAAAAATCTTCATACTCATATACAGTCACGTAGGTATTAACACATATTTCATGTATCTGCATTGACATGGTGATTTTATCGTTCAACTTAATCCTATTTGCCGCTACCGTTAGTTACATGCACGCAATGGTCAATCGATTGCATTTAATATACACACTTCTATATACACATGTATTTGTATGTCTATATACATACCTGTCGATATGTTAGCGCACTAAGTTATCACGTCTTTATTTGCTATTGACAAATTTCGTGCATATCTGTGACAAATGGCTGACCATTTCATGGGTCGTGCAACAAAGCAATCGAAATTCAACGTCCGTCCGGTCGAAGCCGCTCAATTGTCCACAAAAGTTGACTCGTTTTTCATTCAATCGTTAGACCTAGATTTCGATTATTTTTCTATTTTTTTCTTTGCATTCTTTTTTCTTTTAATCAATCATACACTCATTTCGGTCGTTTGTACCAATTTTACGTTTTTAAGACGATTTGCGTTGGATTTGGCAATTTACATTTCGTGCAACACACATTTATACATATATCCGATATATGTATGTACTACATATGTATGGATATGGTGAATTTGTATCACCAGCAGTGTAATCAATCTCAGTGGTCAGTGTTGAAGTGGGCGTATGTAGGCGTTGGACTTGACAGAAAACAACCGTAAAATTGCCTACAATTGTCCCACAGCCTTACAAATTTGTTAACTATACGATTGTCATTTGGCTTCATGGCCTGCTAAATGAAAATTTATTGATACATTTTCCATCAATGGGTATTTCGTATGCGTGTATACCTATACGAATGTGATTTCATTAGTTTTTAAGTAAAAAATAAATTTGTGTTTGGGTCTTAGTTTTCGGAGCGATTTACAAAGAGATAGAAAGGAGGATTTATTTGACTTAAAATTTGATGATAAAAGTTTGAACTTTTATAAATTATTATGTGAGCATAGTAGTTACATTCTAACGGTTATTATAGCAGCTTTAAGTCAACGAGAGAGATACAGGGTTATTTATGATGCAAACTATACATATGTACCATCTGATCTATATACAAACTAGTCCATTTAAACTTCTCGCTTATACCGAATCGATACAATTTTTGAATTGGTACAAACTTCGTTATAAGTCCGTGAAAAGTTGGTTAATATCAATTAGTGTGTGTTTGGCAGCTGTTTCTTTATGACCTACAAGGATTTTCTAGCAAGTTTTTACTTGAAAAAGAACGAGCAATGAGTTTGCTTTAAATTTTGTGTTTCCAAAGGAATTTTCGTTGAATCGTTGAAAATACTGCAGAAGTGTTTTCGTGAGTCTACTTAGGCACGAACATAATTATTTTACAGTAGACTTGCCTCTTGCGAGTCGGCCATGCGTCTATGTTAAGGGATACCAACATGTCTAGAAATTTGAAAAAAATATAAATTTTTGTTTTATAATAAATTAGTTTAGAATCTAAACTTCAGTTATTCAAAAATATTACCCTAAAAGCATTTCTCAAAAATTCAAATTATTTCGGAAGTCAGTGTCGTTTTAGTGTCGTGGCAACTAGTTTAGCGACTAGGACGACTGCAACAAAAGGCGACTGTAGGCCCGTCGCGTTTTCCTCTACACCACGTTTTTTTAATGTAGTCGCCAACATATGAAGTTCTAATCAGCTGAATTACTTGAAATATAGCATGAATTTCAGCGGTCCAAATTTCTCAAAAATGATGACGCCGAAAACGTAACCGTCAATGGCGACCGTTATTCTGTCATTATAACCGATGAATTGATACCTTAAATTGAAGCTGTAATCTCGGTGATATTTCCCACACATCGCATCAATCAATTCATTTAATGAGCGATCACTTCGGTGAGCAGATAATTTCACATTTTCGGTCGGTCGGTTAGACTTTTTCATGTGCGGATATGTAAAGTCTAAAGTCGGACAATCGCGTATCGCTTCAGGCCTTAGAGCAAAAAATAACGAATGTCATTCGCCAGTTACCAGTCGAAATGCTCGAACTATTCATCGAAAATTGGACTCAACAAATTGAAAGAGATAATCTCCAAAAACTAAATGCCGAAGAATGTTCTTTCGAATGATAGTAAACATTCCCCATTAAATTTGAAATTTCTGTGTTTTTTCTTTACAGAAGTAGAGAACCTCGAAATGAATCGCGCTTTATAACCTGATATCTACCTCCATTAGCTTTAGGTGGTACATGCAACCGTTAGGTGAACAAAATACTCTGTAACATGTTGCAAGAGTATGAAAATTCAATTGATAAAGAAAATGCCGGCTTCTACATTAGAATATCCCTTTAATGCCGAAAACTTCGAATAACCTACAGAACCAGTTCTTTAAAATCATAATGTTGGCATCAGAGAGATAACGGAGATCTCAACATCTCTTATGGACGGATATATGTTGGATAATGCTCTGGGTGAAGTGCGTCAATTCTAAACTCGTAGCAAAATACCTGAATCTTTTGCAAAAACGTCGTCGAATAGATATCTTGAAGGAGATGCTTGACAACGTAGCTGAGAACATTACATTCATCAAACTCATCATTACTGGTGACGAGATGCGAGTTTATGAATATGACGTCGAAACTTTTCGACAACCTAACGAATGGCGCTCCAACCAGGAACCGAAACCTAACAAATAATTTGTTGAAGGCCATTCTGGCCGAGCCTTATAACAAGAGTGTGTATGTTTATATGTTTTTACACTACCTCTCTCCATCTCTTACTCTCTATTTTACATCAAATGTTTTTCAAGTTATACTAACTTGTCAGTATCTACAGGTATATCTCTCTCTATCTAATTTCTAACTTTCGTAGAGCATTGCGGACATTTATTCACAACTTTCTGTATAATGAAGGGATTTTCAAACAAGTTAAATTGTTTACATTATAAATGAAATTATACTAAACCACCCAGCGGGATATGGTAGACATTGGTAAGCGAGCAAGGTAAACGATGCAGCATGATTGTATCGCTTACCCCGACCGATGAAAATTAACACGGCGATGTCCTACGAAAAGTAACAGATCACCTCTTTCGCTTACCATAGGGACGAAGAATTCTTCGATGCCAAAGTAAACGAAGAATTCTTCGATGCCATAGTTCACGAAGAATTCTTTGATGCCAAGGTCAATAGGAAAAATTGCATATTCGTATGAAAATAAGTAATATGTGTACAAAAACTCACCTTATAGGCCACTCACACTTTTTGTTAAAAAGAAAAATGCACTAGATTCAATACAATCGTTATAAAGGTTTTATTTTATGCGAAATACACTTAAAAATTGTTATAACAAAATGTGTTTAACTGAACTGAATTATTACAAATTGAAATAGGTTAAAAACGTTAACTACATATTATATATGTATGAATATATAAAATGATCAAAGGTTGAAAACAGCAGGTTTTAAAAAACGTTAAATATACATACTCGTATATACAGACGGGTAACTAGCGGAAAGAACCGGGATGCTGCCAAAGCGGAGATGTTGGTCACTACTCATTTAGCCATTATGGTTTTCTTTTATTTTTGTGGCTGAGTCTCTTTTCTTTTTTTTTCCAAGCAACGAGACTTGAAGAGACGGCCTTTGGCGAGCTTGATACTCTTTTGAATTTGGTGAATATACTCCGATTCGGTGAAGCCTTTAACTTTCACACATTCTACAAAAAAATTTGAAAGAGTATGTTTATAAATTTGAAGCATGTCCTTCAATGTTAAAAACAGGAAAAACTTACCAAAGAGTAACCAACTTTTTGCTTGATGATTTGACGAAATAATGAAAACATTTACTTATAAATTTTATTCCATCAATTTGTATTTGTCGTTTTTCACGTACTTACTTGACTTGTAAATATGAACACAGTAGAATTTAGCCGCATAGCTTACTTTTATGCATTACCTGGTATCGAAGAATTCTACATAGAATTTTCTTCGAAGTATTCTTCAAAGAAAAATGTAAGCGGGGAACCATTATTCCGCATATCTTACTTTTATGCATTACCTGGTATCGAAGAATTCTTCATAGAATTTTCTTCGAGGCATTCTTCAAAGAAAAATGTAAGCAGTGAACCATTATCCCGCTGGGCACTTGCTTTGTGAGAGAACTGTCAATTGTGAATTTTTTATGACTGTGAAACTTTGAGAAAACTTTTATTTAAAGAAAATATAAATTTGTTCGGGCTTAATTGTATCAACTGTGACGGAAAAGGTGTTTAAGATCTATTACAACGGTGAGTTAATGCATTTAGCCTCGGCATTGTGTCACCAAAAGTTTACAATAGCTATAAACAATAATATTGTCTAAGAAAATCCCATAAAATAATATATATTCAGAGAATTACAATCACAAAATAAAAAGTTTAAATTATGAGTTTAATCTGAGCTAAGAATACTTTTCTACAGTGTAGAATTTTATGACTAGTAAATTCGTTGTTGTTTATTGCATTAGCATGTTTGTATATTTATATTTGTATAATGATATTTTATTGTGTTTATTTTTACAAAGTCAGCAAAGGAAAGAGCTTTAGATTATTTAATATTTTTGCGATCTTATCAGCAAGCCAGCAAATTAAAAATATACTTTATTTAATATGCTTATGTACATATTTCAGTCTGTTGATTTTAGATAACAGTAAATGGTAATTTTTGATATGCCCAGTTTGTTTCCAAAGTTATATTGCCCTGCTAGTGGCAACATCTACTTGCGAGTATATATACTTTCTAATGTATTTAAAATGAAAATTGGAATAGAAAAAAAATTTAGGTCTGAAACTGAGTAATTAATACTAATAACTGTAATTTTTGCATTAGGTGTCTTAAAATCGTATTAGACAGACAATGCATTAAATAAGGTTTCTTCGGTTTTCAAACCTTACAACTTACCGAGGCATTAAAGATAAAACAGTCCAAGGAAATAGGCCTACCTATAAAAATATTTCGTAAAAAGGAATTCCGAGAACCTTCTGTCTATGGATTACTTCTTCTTTATAGGGTAGACACCACTTACGCGGTTATAGACGAGTTTACAACAGCGCGGCAGTTGTGCTTCCTTTTCTCTGTTTGGCCAAAATTAGAGATTCTAGTGTAACCATGTTCTCCTCCTCCTGATCTTTCCAACTTAGTGGAGGTCTTCCTCTACTTCCTACGGCGGGTACTGCGTCAAATACTCTCAAAGCTGTAATGTTTCCATCCTTTCGAACGAACTATGTCAATGCCGTCGTATATCTCGTACAGCTCATCATTCCATCGACTGCGGAAAGCAGAAGTAACGACGTGGTTCATGAGGCCAATAATCTCAATATCATCGGCGTACGCCAACAGCTGATAGAAAATTATACCTTCTCTATGTAGTTCTATAGCTCGAATTATTTTCTCCAAGGGTAGGTTGAAGAAGTCGTACCTTAGGGAGTCTCCTTGTCTGAAACCTTGTTTGGCATTGCAACTTTAATATCGGCGAAGAGTTGATGTGTGTCGATCCTCTTTTCACAGGTATTTTCCCAAAATGGTGAATATCTGGTTTTCCAAACCTAAAACCACACTGAAAATGACCAATGAGTTTGTTGACGGTCGGTTAATGTTCCACACAATCCACGCGATAGAACCTAATTTGCAATGTTGAGTAGGCTTATCCCGCGATAGTTGGCGCAAATTGTAGGGTCTCCCAGTTTATTGGTTGGGCAGAGCACACTTAAATTCCAGTCGTCCGATCATATTCAACAAAGAAGCTGATGCATGCTGCTTATCAGTTCTTCGCCGCCGTGTTTGAATAGCTCGACAGGCAATTCATTTTTCATAATTTGAGCGTCAATCATTTTTAAATCTCTACAGTTTCATATTCAAATTGTTACAGTTTACTTTTACCATCTAGTTTATTGAATTTACTTTTTAACCTGCAACGTTGTTGCTCGAGAACAAATATTTTTAGTTTAAAGCTGTTCTAAACATTTTCTGTTACTAGAGTTTCTACGTAGTACATAGGTTAGGTTAGTCTGGTAGGTCATTGAGCAATGCATAGACCAGTTTTGATCCTTTGCGATACCAGATGGAGTTCAGTTATTAGGTCCATGAGGAGTAGTCATCATCGCTTAACGCGAATTTCGACAGACTCTGCGGCCTCATTATCGATACTTCTTTTAGTATACCATACCGTGGAGACCGCAGAAGCTTACAGCGTTGTCTGGCCAATGTGGGACGACTGCACAATAGTTTCTCAATTGTTTCCCACCAGATATTGACCAGTTGGTATTCCGGTCAATTTGTGTACTTCCGATCGTTCGATCGGGTTATGATTTACTTTACCATGCTTCTGTCCAGATCGTTGTATAGACAATGCATGAGTTTCCCAATGTTGTTCACATTTTCGGGTGTCATCAATCTTGGCAATCTCGTCCGCTATTTTATTACCCTCGTTGGTTTTGTGATCTGGCATTTAGTAGAAGTGAAGTTGCTTGCTTCTGGCAACACTTTCCAATGCTGCACTTCTTACCAAGACACTTCTGGCCGATATGCGATACGAGGTTACTATCTTCATTGCTACTTGCCTGCCTACGTAGATGTTGCCTCTGAATTTACTTACAGGCTCATTAAAGGCCCGCTCCAGAGCTTTCGCAATAGCAAAGACCTCAGCTTGAAATATACTGATGTGAAAAATTATTGTTCCATTCGATGCCGTCATCACTTAAAGCTCATTATACACCAAACGCCGCGGAATTTGAATGTCTCCACGGTTTTCTTGCTGTCGCTCGATTATATAAAAAATATAGTAAAGAAATTTTGTTTAAATTTTAGTTTCACTAATCGCTGATTTCGACTGAGCACAGGTTTGCAATGAACCAAGCGAAAAATCAATACTTCAATACATTCAAAAATCACAAAATTTTCTTCGTCCAGTTTTTTTTTTGCTTTGCTTCTTCGATTGTTGTTTACTATTGTTAGTATGAAAGTTTTATATCCCAAAGGTGCGATAAAAAAATCTTCTGCCGCCCACTCAGTCACCACTTCACGAGATCAGTTGGTGAAAGAAAAATAATAATATTATTAAACTCGATTTCTTGCAATGAAAAACTTGCAGTGTCACGAATATGTTTCAATTTTATTTACCATTATAATTATTTATTTACATACATACTTACAAACAAACATAAAAACGGGCAACCCAACGTAACGCCTTCATAAATTATGTATGTATGTTTGCCAGGGATGTGTGCGCAGTGGACACTTTGCCATGTTCATCATACGCCCTGTCCACTCAAATTTGCATAACTACACGTGCGCACTTTTCTTATATTTCCTGCAACGTTGTTCGTCACATATGTTTATACTTTATTTATATGTTCATATTTATGAATGCATGTATTGTTTTTTTTTCACCGCCAGGAAGCTCACACACAACTGCAGATGCACCTACGTATGTGTTTACACAGGTGTTTAAATGGCATCTATATTGCTTGCCAACGACGCCGTCCATCAGCCACAGCTAATGGAACTATAAATATTGATAAAGTGCTGAGTAACCATGTTATGACAACACCCTCAAATCCCATATCTCCATAAAGCTGTCAGTGAATTATGAATGAGTTTTGTGTATACCCACACACACACACACACAAACCGAATTATTTTAATATCCTGCGCGTGAAAGTATAATGCTCCAAGGAGCCGCATAAAAAATTTATTTATACCTCATATATGCATACATTTGTACGTGTGTATTGTCACGCAATGCTCGATATTTTAGCGATATGCTTGTTGGTATTATTATAAATTGTTAAGAAAATTCTGTAGACTATTTTTCACAAATTCATTTAATAACTGCAGATAGTACTAAGTGCCTCAAGAAATGGCTGAGCATTTTAATACCACTCAAGTGTTCACTTATATATTGTTTAAATATATAAATATATGAGTGCTTACACGTGCACACACACACACATACATACAGTATTGCATTCTCCATAAATGCATGCAAGCAATTTACACATGCGTCTTAATGCACTTCTCAAGTGGAAATTTCACTTAGCAATTAATGGCGCAAGAATATTGCTATACACATACATACATACTTGCATTTATTTACATATAAACATACATGACGTAACCGCTCGTAGGTGTGCATATACTCCTTCTGTGGTTATGTAAGTGCTCTTGTGTGCGAGTGATTTAATTTTGTGTTGACCTACTTTATGCTGTGCCACTCTGTTAACTTAATGGATCAAAAATATGAGGAGCATGCATTACCGTTTTTTCCAATAAAACATATTGAATAACCGTAAGACAGGTATAGAAGTATTTTAAGCTCGCGAATTGGCATGAATATGCTGAAAATGAAAACAATAAGTAAGAAAGAGACAATTAGAATAACGGCAAGAGAAAACGTTAACTCCGGTTGCACCATGGCTAGAATACCCTACACAAATAATTAAGTTTCTCTTCAATAACTTGATTTTAATCAGTCGGTTTGTATGGTGCGAATTTGTTCGTTCAGTTTGTATGGCAGATATATAATAAAGTGATCTGATATCGGCGATTCCGACAAATTAGGTACATTTTTGGTGAGGCCTATATTAGAGTTAGCTTCTGTGGTTTGCAGTCCATTCGGAGAAGTTAGAGTCCGTTCAAAACCAATTTTTACTTTTTGCCTTAAAACATTTGCATTGGAATTCCAGTTTAAATCTATATAAACTTACTTTAATCCAATTCTTAATTTTGGCTTAAGATCGCAACGGTTAAAACTCTCTTACCTTTTATGCCTCGGCTAATTCTATTATTAAAAAAAATGTGTGAAAAATTTTAGATCATTATCTCAAAAATTGTGGCACTAATTCGCGTAGTAATGGCCCAAAAGTATTCCTCCTGGCCGTCCGACGCCTACTGGTGAAACACTGCGACGTTTAGCCGCTCGCCTCGAAGAGACTGGCACAACGCGAGATGCTGCCAGGCGTGGCAGACCCCAGAGTAGCCTTTCTGCAGAGAATATTGCTTCTGTTGCCGAGGATGCCATGGAAGCGCCGTCGACATCGATCAGACGACGTGCCACGCAAATGGGTATCAGTCGACGGTGTTTACAGCGAATTTTGGGACAAGATTAGAAGATGTTTCCGTACAAAGTCCAGATGGTGCATCAGCTGTTAGCTGCTGACCGCCAATCGCGTCCAACAAACGCTCAAGCCATCCTTCATCACCATCAAGAGGAGATGATTTTTCATCAAAAATAGTCGAGAGTGATGAGGCCCATTTCCATCTTAGCGGGTACGTAAATAAGCAAGGCTCACCCACGAAGAGCCTTTACACCTTCTTAAAGTCACTGTATGGTGTGCTGTTTTCGCTGGAGGAGTCATCGGACCTTTTTTCTTCGAAAACGTCGCGGGCCAAACGGTTACTGTGAGTGGTGAGCGCTACAGAGCACTGATCAACGAGTTGTTTTTACCGCAAATTCATGAATTGGGATGGAAAAACATGTGGTTCCAACAGGACGGTGCAATGGCACACACTGCATGTGCCACAACCGATATGCTGAAGGATGCATTTCCCGGGCGCCTAATCTCCCGTTTTAGCGATTTGCACTGGTCAGCAAGTTCGTCTGATTTGACCGCTTCAGACTTCTTTTTGTGAGGCTTTTTGAAGTCGCGGGTTTATGTTCCTATCGCCGGAAGTTCTAGCCAAATTGATGGAAAATGTCATAAAAAGGGCTCAAATGACAATCAACTGTGGTGGCGGCATTTACATGATATCATATTCTCGACTTGATGTAAAAAAATTTAAAAGACCAAATAAAAGTAATCCACAAGCAGAATCAACATTTTTCATTTTTTTTAAATTACACCCAAAAAACATCGGAAGGTTATTTTTACGCCACCTTGTACATAGAGACGGACCTGGCTAAGTTGAATCAGTTTGGCACGCTGATCGTTTAGATATAAAGGGTGATCCATTTCAAGATTCCCTACTTTTTTTAAAGAAAAAACACAGAAACTTCAAATTTAATGCCATCATTTTTGCGTAAATGTGCAGCAGAGATTCCACTGGCTCACAAACCACAATGTGGCAATTTTGTTTGTTTACATGTTTACATACCCATTGAGCCAAAAATAGGGCTCATCGCTGAACAAAATTTGCCTCGAAAACGTCGCATTTTTCAAGAGCCAATAGAGTGAAGCGAGGTCGCTGGGGAAATTTGAGCGACTTCAGTTCTTGTACATTTTCAACTACCTGGTATATTTTCTTCACTGCGTGCTGTACGTGATCTATTTGGTTGAGTATTATTCAATAATGAATGCTGGCTCTCAAGATAGGTGATGGGTTTGTGAATAGTATACTCAGTAGGCCGATTATGTTGACCATAAATTGAGCGAAGCTCGCGAAAGACATTCTTTACAGAACGGAAATTTTCGTAATAAAGTTGAATGATTTGAAAACGTTGTTCAGGCGTAAGTCTTTACATTATGTAATGCCAACCAATACTGAACAAAAATAACATGACAGCTGGACGCGACTCAGGCGTGATCTGTAAAAACAAGGTATTGAAAAAAAGTACCTTTACTTGGATCACCCGTTAAATTTTATAGGGTTCCGACGTTTCCTTCTGGGTGTTAGAGATTGCACATTACTTTATATACCCTGTTCAGGTTAATGAAATATGAAAGTATAATATTTAGCTTAAGGGTTACATAGGTCTTTCAATAATCTAATTTTCAGTTTTTGTTTTTCCTTTGTCAAAGTTCTAAGTTAGGGTTTTAACTAAAACACGTATTTTTTCACTTTAGATGATCCTGTAAGGAGTTATCCTGCCAACGCGGCAGTTTCTTTTATCCGAGGGGTCACTGAAAATGGTGTCGCAATGACTGAGTTAAAATATTTTTTCCCAAAAATTTCAAAATTTCATTGTTAATAGTGTATGTTTGTAACAATAAAAAATTCTAATAAAATATTTAATTTTTTTTATGAAAAAAAAAATTTTTGAATATAGGCTGTTATTTACCCGAGGAAACCCATGTAACCCCTTAAAAGCAGTCGTTACCACACCTATTGTCTAATTTTAACTCGTTTCAAATGTAAAGTTATCTTACAATCTTTACTATGAAATTTTATTAGGGTATTGGTCCTGGTTATTTTCGGATTTTAACCACTTTTAATAAAAGTTTTGGCGATGACCACTCTTCAAAAAATGTAAAGCACAGATGTCACTTCATACAGTGACTTTTGTTGCTTCATTTGCCGCTTAGTTGCGATATTTTATATATTTTCTTATTTAATAATACCAAATTTTATTAAAATATCTCCACTTTTGCTGAAGTATTCGTTTTCATGGATAGTCACATGTACAGCTGGACAGACACATTCGTGATTCAACTAGCTTCATAATTCGGATATCTTTGATCTTTCTATCCTTATTTATTTTAAGTGCAACAAACAACTATGGCAACTTAACTGTACCCTATACAACACACAGACTATAAAATTAAATCTTATGATTATGACATGAGAGCATAGGTTGAATTTATCCAGCATAATATTGGTGAGCAGTATATGGTGCCTGAACCATCTACACACCTAGCATTTTTAATCGATTTTATACATTATTGTCAATGTAACAAATATAGAAAATCTGAATTCTAAACTCACCTCACCCGAAATGCTCTGACGTCAATTGATCGTTAGTGAGTTGCGTCAGCAAAAAGTTGCTCACCACATCAAAGCCTAGAAAACATATTTTCTCCATGATCACCACTGCCACTCGAACCATCATCATCATAAGCATAAATAAATTTGAAATGGTTCATTAAAATGTCTTTTATTTTGTTTTATTATAATTTTTCATTTTTAACTGACAGTAGGTGATCTACCTACACACACATATACGCATGCGTATAATAAACATGTTTGTATATACATTTCTGTGATTTTTATGCTAAATTGATGCACATAAATTTCATTTATGTGCAAATAATCCACATAGTCTGCATGTGTGGCACGAAATCGGTGCGCATCAATGCAAGTGGCACGAATAATAAAACTACCATGCCACCATCACCTAAACCCCTCCTCTAGTGCTGACTAGAAAAATATCGCCATACAAAGTGTCAATATTTCACAAATACAATATAACAGGACAATTGATAAGTTCCCGGCCTCACAACAAAGATGGCGCTACTAGAATTCATTTTTAGTTAGCTATAACCTTAAAAAGGAATTTCGCGTTTATAAAATATTACTTTTTGAGGGAAAAACTTGGCTTGATAGCGAGTTTTCGGACACTGCCGCAGGAAATCAACCTTCTAGGATTGGTATGATAAGTTTAGACGTGGTGAAATGAGCAGCGAACGCAGAGGTTGTTACCGACGAAAACGTCAAACAGTCCAAAAAATAATTTTGGATGACCATAAAGTGAAGTTGTTCGAGATAGCAGGCCGCATTTGAAGAAAAAGAGAGTACTATTTCATCGAGAAAATTTAGCGTGTCACAAATCAGTGAAAACAATTGAAAAAATCCATGAACTGAGCTTCAAATTGTTTCCACGTGCACCGTATTCTCCATATCTGGTCCCTAGCGATTGCTTCCTGTTCTCAAATCTCAAAAGAACGCTCGAGGGAAGGAAGAAATTTTCGACGAATGAAGAGGCAAAGAACAAGTGGTACTATAAAAATGGTATCGAAAAGTTGGAGGGTCGCTGTAAGAGGTGTATCACCCTTCAAGATAACTAACTACTTACTATGTTTAATAAAAAAAACGAATATTGCCCAAAATATATTTTACTTTGGAAGAACGGGTACTTTACAATCGACCTCTTAGGCATATAATAGTTGTTTTATATATAATATACAAGGTGTGTTCCAAAGTAAACAGGACTTAAAAAAAAAACAGAACAAATGGTTTTTTGGGCAAAATAAATTTATTTTATTCAAAATAGTCTCCTTCTGCTTCAATACAGCTTTTTGCACGGTCCAAAAGCATGTCGAACGAGTGTTTTAGCTCGTTGGCCGGTATGGTCGCCAGTATGCCGGTGCAAGCCTTTTGAATGGCCTCTACGTCTGCATAACGCTTTCCTTTCATGAGCAAATGCATTTTTCCGAAAAGAAAGAAGTCGCACGGTGCCATATCAGATGAATACGGGAAGTAGTTAATGGTTAAAATGTGATTTTTGATCAAATAATCGTCCTTCGAATATTGGATTCTGAGCAATTTTTGGTCGTCAGTCAATTTGTGCGGAACAAACCGTGCACACACCTTTCGTAAGCTCAAATGTTCAGTCAAAATGCGAGAGATCAATGTTTTGGAGATGTTCAATTCCATTTCCATGAATTTTAATGATGGCTTCGGCTGATTTTAGATGAATTCACGCACAGTTTTGATGGAATTTTCGGTGATCACGGACTTTAATTGGCCCACATGTTGATCGTCATATATGACCGCTTTGAAAACGTTGAAACCACTCGTACACTCTGCTACGGTAGAGGCAGGATCGCCATAAACTTGTATCACCAATTAAAACGTTTCGGTAAAAGTTTTACCAAATTAAAACAAAATGTTGGTTCTTTGATCGAGCTCATTTTCGCACCGATAACACAAACATATTGACACTTAAAACGCAACAACTTCACTTCCAATCTATGAAATGCCATGAAATTCTCACTGGACAATCGATAAAGATAGCAGATTCTACCGCATCAGTCGACATATAGATGACCAGGGGCGCTAGCTTCAAAAAGTCCTGTTTACTTTGGAACACACGTTGTATGTGTTTGGATATGCAAATTCGCCAATTCACACATTTATAATATACTCGTATGTGTGTATGTACATAAAAACCCATGTAATCGCACTTTGAGCGTGCGTGCCTAATCTCGCCGCAAACTTATCACAATCTCATCTGACATTTGCAAATTGTCGTTGACACACATATTCTAATTCTTGTCAATTTGCCAAGCGTTACCAGTTTGCCAACGGCACGTAAGTACATATATATACACATACAAATATATCATTTGACGACGATTTCTAAATGCAAAAAAAACGTTTTTCGGTTCGGCTTCTGGCTGTCCAACCGAATGGTTGCTGTTCCACGCGTGGTCGCCTCCAATTGCACTTGTACGTTGCATGTTGCCATTTGCCCCAGCGATCAATTATAAATGTGGACATATCTATGCCACAGCAAGTCCTAATATTTTAAGTTTCGATGAATATGCATTTCGGAAATATATTTTAACTTTTTGTTAAATAAAAAAATGAAGCAAAAGTGTGAAAAGTTGAAAATATTGTGGATACACCCTAAATAAATGATCCAAGTAGAGGTACTTTTTTCAATAGCTCTTTATGGCAGATTACGCATGAGTGTTTGTTCAGTATTGTTTGGCATTTTATCATGGAAAGACTTACGCCTGAACAACGTTTATAAATCGTTGAACTTTATTACGAGAATTCATAATCGGCCTACTGTGCGTATGGAACGTCTTGGCGCATTTTATGTCAAGCTCTTAAATGGGAAGCGTACAAACTACAGCGCATGAACTGAAGCCGCTCGACCTTCCCAAGCGATATCGCTTCGCTTTATGGGCTCTTGAAAAGTTCCAAGAAGATCCGACGTTTTCGAACAACATTTTGTTCAGCGATGAGGCTCAGTTCTGGCTTAATGAATATGTAAACATGTAAAGTTGCCGCATTTGGAACGTAGACAACCTCAAGAAATTCAAGAGCTGCCATTTCATACAGAGAAACCAACAGGTTGGTGTGGTCATCGGTCCATATTTCTTCAAAAATTATGCCGGTAAAAACGATACCGTTAACAGCGAGCTTTACAGTCAGTACAGTAAATCGTTATACAAGGACCATGAACTATATAACTTCACTTCCAGTCCTTAAGATAGTCTCCAGGCATAAGTTCTTCAAGCAAGAATTTTTACATAATAATCTATAAAAACGGGAAAGACGTGGAGCATCATAAACGCAAATATAAAAAAACTTCAGACTATTATTTCCTCGCTATTATAAGCGTGATTGAGTTCTTAGAAACATATACTTAGCGGTTCAAGGTTTGAGTTCAAAGATGAGCACAACACTTTATAATTATAATTGCGATCTCAGAATACCATATATGTGTATATATGTATATGTATATTTATAGAGGAATATGTAAATATTATGTTATTTTTTCAATTTTCGCTTAGTCACTATTCGCCGCCTCGCGTTTGATGTCGCCAATGTGTTACAGTGTGCCACTTTGGCCGCCGACTTTTCTAGACTTGCTCTTAGCTAGTCGCATAATTTTTGTTGTTATTAATTTTCATTAGTTGCAATTTTTCTGTGCGAATGATAATCGTGTTGACAATTCCACTGCACAAAGCATAATGAATGATTTTTGTAGCACTTTGCGGGAGGCACCGTGATCGTTCATTCACTGCTGTGTGGAGCACATTGAGTGACTAGACGCTAGAGTGTACGACGGAATAGTGCGTGGGTGTATACACGATGTGAGAAATATGAAAATTAAATATGAAAATTAAATATGAAAATTTGTCGAATTTCATCAAAAGTATAAAACAGAAAAGGCGAAAAATATGATAACATGTACGTAACATATGTAATTGCAGGGAATTAATTTGTGCAGAGTCAATCACTATTGATATTAAAGAAATAGAACATAATTTTAATATATACATATATATATTTATATATGTATATTCATGTACAGTTACGAGACGAAATAATAGGAGCACAAAATCTAAAGAATATTTGTGCATACTTCAAGACTTGGTATCTAGTCTTTTTATAGCCTCTTGATTAACATGCCGTCTAAGCCTCAGTTCGTTAGATTTGCAATTTTTATACTCTTGCAACCAGTTGCTACAGAGTATTATAGTTTTGTTCAGATTTCGGGTTATATACCCTGTCAAGAAAGTATCGGGAATTTATAAATAAAACGAAGATTTTTCAATCATCATCCATATTTATTTTATCGCCTTCAAAGTAAGATCCATTTGAAGCGATACACATGTGCCAACGCTTCTTCCAATCGTCAAAACAATTTTTATAGACACATTCCGAGAAGGCCTTCAGCTCTCGCGTCGAATTTGTTTTGATGTCTTCAATTAACTCAAAACGGTTTCCCCGGTGTATACTCGTATATAAATGATCAGTATGACGAGAACAATTGAAATCCGGTTGACTGTCTATATGTCTCTCTGTCCGTTCGTGTAAACTGTAGCTTCAGTAAAAAAGAGATGTCTTGATGAAACTTGGTATGCGCATTTCATGGGAAAAATTAATAACTAATTTGGCCAGAAGCATTAAATTTTATTTGGTATAAGAAGGCTTCATGAGAGTCGGGGTGAAAATGAGACGATAGGCGTGGCATCGCCAACTTTTTGGTGAAATCCCATGTCTCGGGATCCGACCGAACGATGAATAAATTTGGCATGTAGTATTCTTCTCATATTCCCTTGTCACAGTGTGAAAATTGATGAAATCGGACTACATTCACACCTACTTCCCATATAACATGATTTTAAATTCCTTCTGTTTCTTTAAATTTCCAGTAGCAATTAATATTACGGGAAAAAACTTTGCACATATGTATAATGTACGAGGTGTGTTCAAAAAGTATCGCGCATTTTGTGTTTTTTCAAAAATTATTTATTTATTCATGAATATCTATTTTGTCCCCTTCCAAATAATCCCCATGAGATATTATACACTTGTGCCAACGGTTTTTTCAATCTTCGAAGCACTTCAAAAAATCATTTTTTTTTTATCTTCTTCAGCTCCTCCCTCGATGCCGTCTTTATCTCGTCAAGAGAAGCGTAACGTCGTCCTTTCATGGGTCTCTTCAGTTTAGGAAACAAGAAAAGTCACAGGGGGCCAGATCTGGGAAATACGGTGGCTGCGGCATCATTAGTGTGTTGTTTTTGGCCAAAAAGTCGCGCACAAGCAACGATGTGTGACCAGGGGCGTTATCGTGGTGCAAAAGCCAATTTTTGTTCTTCCACAAATCCGGGCGTTTCTGGCGGATTGCTTCGCGCAAATTGCGCATAACTTGCAGGTAATATTCCTTATTGACCGTTCTTCGATGTGGCAAGAACTCATGATGCACCACGCAATCGAAGAAAACTGTCAGCAAAACTTTCGCGATACTTTTTGAGCACACCTCGTACACAAACCAAGAAGCAATTAATATTAATTAAATAATGTATTCAATGTATGGCACCTTACGACCAAAAATAGTCTAACAAAATCTGTTCAAGCTCCTAGGTACCGCATATTTGGACCATGGTGACTTTTGACCAAAAATATCGGTCAATATGTGAGATATAGTTACAACTAAAATGCTGACAAAATCCTTTCCTGCGTCGAATCGAGTCAATACTTCCACGAGCCCCCATATACCTAAATAAAGATTTTCGAACTTCCAGGTGACTTTATGCTGGATATATCGGCTGATATTTGAATTAAATCCCACGAAAAAGAGAAAGCTTCTTTTATTTATAACAGTGTCTCTTTCTGCCTAATAGATAAATTTGACCGAAAACTTGACCTAGCCCCTATATGACTAATATCAAAATTTTCGATCATTCTGCTGACTTTACTCTATATGTTTGATTTTTTTAGTTTATGGCATGTTAATAGTAGTATGTGGTATTATAGAAAATAGATGAAATCGGGTCGATACTGCACCCACCTCCCATATATGTAATACAATATAATCAATTCGTTTTTCTAAAAAAACTTGTGCCGAATATGTCGGTTACTGTATGAGTTATATCTAGTGTATGTATAGTATATATCTTAAGATGCTTGGATTCCGAATATATCGGTTAATTTGATATTGTAAAATGAAAAAAAAATTAAAATACAACCCTCTGCGTTATCTTGTAAATTATTAATAGAAACAAAAACTTCAAAATGATCGAAGCAGTAGTTTTGATATTATTAGATTCGTCGACTGTAAAAAGGTTATGCATTCAGCCCTATTCTGCATTTCGATTACGTTCCCGCTCTACGTTCCGTCTGAATCGAAAGTAGGTATTCTGATTTACGATTGGATTGAAAGAAGAAGAGGAAGTGCTGTAGCTCTTTCGAAGTCATCTGTTTGCCTTGAAACGTGTGAAAATGAAACATAACAAAGCAAAAATACACAAATTAAGAAGAACAAAGCAATGACCCCAATTATGCTTCCATAGCAAACCGTATTAGAGACAACATACTTTCTGCTTTTTAAATTAAAATATTTTATATTCATTTTTTATTTTATTCAAAATATGCTCTAGATTACTCTATTAAATAAAAACAATTGCATTCAGTGCATTTTACAGCTCCTATTTTAAAAAAGTAAATGCTTTTATTTCATTTCACAGCTCGTTATATAAATGAATAATAGTAAAATAAATAAAAGGCTAACAATTAAAAAATGACTACTTTGAATCCGGCTTATAATTTGGATCTAATCTTAGCATTTGCATTTTTATTTCTACTTTTTCCTTCACCAGCCTAACAACCTCCTCCCAAAACTCCTGTACTTCTTCCTTCGGTCGCTTTTGGAAGCCCTGCGCAATATCTCTTTTCGTGGCCATCATATCACACAATTTTTCGTATTGCTCTGCCGTTGTTACTTTTGACCTGCAAACATATCAAAAAATATCATTTAAGCACAAACAACCAAGGACACCACCATTATGTCTTTTACAACTACTATAATCATAAAGTTTTACTTACATATTTGAGGAAATTATTTTATCCAAGTGCACGAAAATGAATATATAACGGCTTTCCGCCAACAAAACTTCAACGTACAAAAACGTAATTACGATCGGAATGCAGAATACATAGAATTGGAATTTTCGAAGTTGAATCGAAACGCAGAATACCAAAGTTCCCAATCGGAGAAAATTACGATTCGAGTAGAAATGCAGAATAGGGGTGATTAATTTTAGAAAAAAAATGAGAAACCCTACCCTCTTCTTCAAATATTTTAAAAGCAAATTTGAAATCTTTATTTTTTTTATAAAAAAAACGGTGTTATAAATCTATTCTATTCTAAATATATAACATATTTCACCTTTTTTTTAAATTTACTAAATTGATATGAAAGTTACTCATACGCAGTGTAGCACTATCTTTACATAGGCTTCTTAAAAACAAAAAAAAATTAATCTAAGTTAATATTACTCCTATGCCTTTTTATTGTAAAACACTAATTAATTTATTATGCTTATTCAATTTTTGATCTCTGCAGCCAAAAACTGTTGCAAGTGGTTTTTCACGTCCTGATTTGAGGTGAAGGTTGTCCCCTCCAAAAAATCCCATAAGGACCGTAAGTTCCTTTTTTGATAGTAAAATAATAAAATATATCAAAGATGCTGTTTTCGAATAAAGCACCAAACCAAAACTACAAATCTTACTATACAAGTATAAGAAGTTCAAATATATAACGACATGTATTAAGTCTGAAGTTGGATGTGAAAGAATTTTTGGTCAAAAATCGATTTTTTTTTATTATGAGAAACCGCCATTTTGTCAAAAAAATTTAATTCGTGTTTTCTGCTTTCTAACTATATTTAACTCCATAATCGGCCCACTGAGCGTACTTTTCGCCATCACCCCTGTTGAGAACAAACATTCATTATTGGATAATATTCGACCGAATAGACCATGCTCAGAAAATATAGTAGCCACAGCTGAGAGTGTGTACATGAAGGTTATGGCGAGTCGATTCGGTGCCGTTCGCAACAACTCGGACCGAAAAACTTATAATTTTCACCGATGCACATTTAATATTCAACAACACACTTTAATTTTTTTCTAATAATTTAAAAATGGGTAAATTGTAATATTATATTTTCATCTGAGGTTTTTGGACAATTTATACTGCTTAAATTGTTATGAAACCATATCCCTCAATTTTTCACTAAAATTTTTTAATCTTCTCTTTCTCAAAGCATAATTTTTGTCACATAAAACCTCTTTGTGTGAAAAACTCGTAACCATCCTTTGAGGTACTGTTGAGGTTTCAGAGGTGTTTTTAGGCTCAACTTGGGCTTTAACTCAAACTTAAATGTTCATTGGACGAGGTAAATCAGATTATTTTTGCTTACAGAGTATACTGCAAAAACATTTGGTAAATAAAAGTTGAGTTCAATTCGTAAAAGCAAGAAGAAAAAAACGATGTAAAAAATTAAATTCAATTTACATAAGAAAATGGTAGCTTTATAAAGCTAAAACCACTATCTTGCTACCTTTACGCTTGCAGATGAACATGACAGTGGGTCGATTTATTTAATATTTTTTTTTTTTTTTGGAAAATGTTTTACAGATCATTCTGAAAAACTTTGCCTGGGCGAATAAGAGTCCAAAAACCGGTTTGGCGCCAGCGATTTTTAAGGCGAAGTTCAAAAAACTTGAACATTTGGATGTAAGGGAGATATATGTCCGATCTGACCTAGTCCATTCCGACTAATGATCAACAGAATATCAAAATGTACTTACTTATTAAATTTCATTCGGATATCTCAAAAGCGGACGAGCAAATTTTTATGATCACTAAAAAGCTTCGCCTTAAAACTCGCTGTCTCAACGCCAGTTTTAGACGCATAGTATTTTAGGCAAGGTTGTGCAAAATGATCCGTTGAACATTACCCGCATACGCGATTATTCCACTTTTGACTCCTGTAAATCGACCCATTCTAATGTAACAACTCAATAGTCTACAAATTTGCGGTTACAAACTGAAGTACACAAAATCCGTTATTGAACCGTTACCCAAACCAGACAAGGCTTTACATTTTCCTTATTAAGCTATAAGCTATTTGTGATATCCTTCGTCAAGATATCGCTTGAAACGAGCATAAATTCCTGCCACGAAACCGTCATATTGCTTTCTTGTCTATTGTATCATCAATGCCTAAGGTATTCAAGGCTTGTACGATGTAAAAGATAAAAGCGATATGAAACCAACTGCAGCTACTCACCGCCAACACCCGTGACGTTGCGAAGCGTGTGAAATGTTCATTTGCCTAATGGCAGCTTGTAATGTAAACCCGTTGCCATTTTATATGCCACAAACAAACTTCTATATACACACATGTGTATGTTTGTGTGTGTGTGGCACAAAAACATTTGCCACATTTTCCCATAATGGCAGCTGTCAGTATATATGCGTGGCGCCACAAAGCTCACTCGTTCGCCAACACTTGTATTGTGTGCCCATGCGTTGTTAGCAGCTGAAAACCTGCCATGCCATGCCATACCATGCCACGCTTGCCATTCCACGTTCAGTTAAGTAGGACAAAAACATTCATTATCATGTGGCCTGAATTTGGTGCAGCAGCGGGCGTGTGCTCCACCGAGCAGCAATGTTGGCCAAGTGTCGACCGTTGTGCTGTTGGCTGACTGGTGCCTGGTGCCCGATGCCCGTTGTCGTTTGACAGGTGTCGCTTGGCCTAGTGATGATCCTATTTCCATTACATTGGAGACACATTGGCGCTTGTTAGTGTGTCAGTGTCGCCGCGAAGCACTAGTTGGAGCGCTAATGTAGTACGACTAGCTGGCACTGACGAAATGCCTGTGGCGTAGAACTATCAAAGGCACTCCTTAAACGATTTCGCATACCAAAAAATAAAACAACCGGAAGACGGTGACTTCGTAATCCAGTTAAGAACGTTTATACTTACATACACATATATAGGGTGATTCATTTAGAGTTTTTGAACATGTATTACTTTTTCAAATGACAAAAGCTAAAAGTTTGCAGGTAAAACTGGATAGAGATCAAAATGACAACGAATGAACGAAACGAACTGCCAAACTTTCCTAGTAGGTGAACAGAGGAAGTATTTTTGTCGAGTACTTTCGTTCATGATGTCAGCGGCTAATGTATATTTGTGTAGCGAATTTGTTAAGTGTTATTCTAGCTTGGCTCATTGTACCGTAGTTACCGATGATGTTTCCTATTGACAAGAGAGAATAACTAAACTTTGAAACGTCAGCTCACCACCCAGCTCAATAGTTAGAATTAAATTCGACACAATCAGTGCCGAGAACTTTTTAATTTTGCTATTGAATAGAAATACCTCACTTTGCTTTCGTATTTCGAAGTAAAGCTAGAAACAGAAAGTCTCGAAAATCAAAACATAGGATGTTTTTACTCAGAAAGTGACAGATCGGCACGAGATCGAAGCTGTAGGCATATTTGAGCTTTTTTCCCTTTTAGGGAGAAATGCTAGGCTTTTTTACGAATTGGTTAAGCCGACTGTCATGGAACTTCTGGTCTAAAGGCGGCCTGTACAGGCGTCCACGCATGAGGCGGAACAGAGTGCATTTACCTATTTACGCAATGCACGTATTTACGTTCAGCTCGGCTTTCAACGTCCACTTTGCAGGCACCCTTAGTAATACCAAATGCTTAGGTTAAGTTATGCTGGCCTGCTATCACGCCATACATAGATCTACTGGTCCCCTATAATGCAAGATGGAGGTTCAGCTTAATTTGAGGTGAAATATTAGTCATACACGACGTCAACCCTTTTTGCGAACTTTAAAAGAGAGAAAAGAAGATCTACGTTTGATACTTTGTCTAGTCCCTCGAACTCTGAAGCTCCTAGATAGCATGTGTTCTAGCGTTTTTCTCATGTCAACATCTCTGTACTTTCTGCATGTATCGTCAATAATTATAAATATACCCATCCGGCTGGCATGGGATGCCAGAGGGTTGTGAACTGTCAAGAGGCCAACGGCCGTTCGGTACTCTTTTCGAAACTGTGTGAGCAAGCGAGTTTTTCGAAGGGGCTCTTGCGCATGATTGCCAGATGACGAACTTGAAGAGCGTCCATTATGATACTTTATTAGGTCTTAACACTGCGAAGCCCCTAATTATTTAAGACGAGTCCTAGATATTGCTGAAAAGAAGTATAAGAGGTGTTCCAACATATGGCTACCCGGTTCATATTCAATGCCAGTAGATTGTGATCTGTTATTAGGCTAACAACAGATCTGCAGTTTTTTCAAGACCCCGTGAGTATCATTCGTTTAGTCCTTCGGTCCTTTTCATATAATTTAAGCGATCCTGCCTGTCCTTAAAGCATTCCATTTCGCCTGGAGCCGTTCGTCAGCTCTATCGGAAATTCCATTGTATACAGTTTTCAGCGACTTCGGTAATTCATGTATTGGTCGTGAGATAAATGACACTTTTGACAATCTCAGCAGAATTTTTTTATGGCCTGGAACTAAGTACAAATGCAGCCGCTTTCCGGCAGCTTCTTCACCTCTTGCTTCTAAGGACATTCTCTAACGTAATGCGAAGTGAGATTATTGTCTCACTTGTCGACTTATATATTGATTTTCTTTATGTTGTTTCCTGCGTTGTTAGCTATCTCAGCCGCTTTTCTGATCGCAAAGACTTCTCTCTAGAAGATAGTGCAGCATTCCGGAAGCTTAAGGGGTTACCTCTGTTGTTAGTTTCAGCTGAAAAGCTAGTCATGTCGCAAATTTCGTATTTCTATTTACTGGATTATCTTCGAAGAAAGCGCCTCGAAGCTGCGCTTTGACTCCATTCAACTTTTTGGGAGAGACGTGGACGAAAAATCAATTTTATTTGATAAATCGATTGATGAGTAAGGCTTCAGTCTAGTATCGACCAAACTGTTCAAGAGATACAGACAGAAATCTTCGCTGAGGTCTTGGAAGAAATAATGGGTCTCTTAAAAACAGTCGAAAAGTCGTGAAAATAATAATTGCTCTTCTAAAACTAATTCATGGAACACCCTGTAGTTCCCATATACACAATATATACACATGCGTGCGACAGATTGGCAGCCTTCTTGGATTTTCCAGGGAAGTTACATTGAGCTGTTCATTTTAGTGAAAATATACACAAACAATCATAGCAATATACGTACGAGTATATGTACAAAAGTATGTATTGTAGAGTAATTGCGCCCAAAAAGCGGCGTAAGAAAGGAAGGTGAAAGCTAAAATACAAACAAAGTCGCTTAACTGTACAAAAAATCGACCGAAACAAGGACGAAACAGCGATGCAGCAAAAAGTTCGCTATGCCGAAAAAACTTCCAAGGTGGCACGATAGTACAAACGCATACACGCACACATTCATGCACAAAAATATAACGTGAACGCAGGGCCTCGGTAACCGTGCCGCCGCGAGCGTGAACGGCAGGTGTCGGAACGGCGTGGATTCGCCCTGGGTGTGTATGTATAGCTGTGTAGGTGCGTGTGTGTGTGTTCGTACTAGGTCAGTGGGTGGTGGTGAGCTCATTATCAAATCTACTGTATAAATAAAAAAAAATTATACCAACTTTTTTGCCAGCTCATATTTTTCCGCACGCGTATACAGTTACAAAGAAAACTACATACATACAAACAAACAAAAACACACATATAAACTATGGTGCACAAGTACAAATTCGTAAATCGGGTGTGTCATGGATATTTCTTTTGTTTGTACTTTGTTAGAAATTTTTACACGTGAGCTATGAGTCAACCTTCCGGCATCAAGGATCCGGGCAACAAATAAAAAGCACACACAGGCAAGCTTAAATGCACACACACACGCATAAGTAAATGACAGGAAACTTCTTAGCGTAAAACTTTCATTGTGTGCCACACGCATATTCTGCGCGAACTTATTGAATGTACATAAGTAAATATGTATGTGTGTGGGTATTGTTTTTGGGTGGCCCCATTTAGTTACCGTTAGCTGAAGTAAAATTTCGCGTAATCAACGATGAGATCAGCAGGATATAATACCACCTATTTACATTATATATACAAATATACAGATATCCAGTGTATATATTGATTTTTGCCCTTACCGTTAATGCTTGTATACACACTAATAGAATTATGCAAAGCTCCCCCGCTTAGTGTTTTGATATTTGTGTTCTGTATTCAATTACCAAAAATGTGTATTTATATTGTAATCCATATTATTCTGTTAATTACGCTGTTGTGCAATCCAATTTATGAATAGAATCAATATTATTTGTGGTTGGATAACAAGAAGAAAATAAATGAATAAAATATGTGTAAAGTATACTTTTGCAAAAAAGTCAAATTTTATACAAAATTTGCATCCTCAAAGTTCAATATAATACGATATTTACGTTATATAATATATTTTTTAAAAAAGTTAATGAGTGATATATAAAACTTTTTCGAACTGGTCACAGAAGCTCTCAAATAATTCAGCTATTGATCAATAACAGTGCGCACAGTATCTACTGGACGTGCCTGTTCGAAGAAAAGATTTTTTGAGGCTCTTAAAATTTTTGTGAGGTATTCGACAGACTATGTTCTCCAGCTCTGATCACAAACTATAGTCCAATGGATTCAAATATGGACTTCCAGGCGGTCAATCATCCATTCAGAAAAACCTGAAACCAGGAATATTACTTTTAAGCCACTGTAGCGTAGCTTATGATATATGGTTGTTTTAGTTTTTGCGGTTTAGGAATTATATACATTAAACTTACCAGATAACGAGGCCACACCCACTTTTTAAAACTTTTTTGTCCACAGCTACTGCAATCCCCTGTGCCAAATTAAAGTTCTATATCCACTACATAGTTATGGGTCTTTATACATTTTGCATTAAGGGTGTATTCTACTCTAGAATTTAAAAAAATTCGATTTTTTTCATATATTTAAAGTTTAGACTCTTAAGAACATATCCTCCAAAGGACTTTTAAAAATTAAAATTATTTTAAGAGCTACAGTTACTTTAGTGACGCAGTACCTAGCCCGGTAGGTAGGTAGACTCACTTTTTAAACGCGTTTTTCTCGAAACTACTTTTTTCCACACGGTACTGGCATTATCTCAAGTTCTATACAACCGATACTTGAAATTTTGTGTGAACCTTCTTTATTATAATCCTTTATGCTTTATCTTTATATAATCCTTTCTTTTTAATATTTAAAAAAAAATCAGGAATTTCAAAAAAAAAGCGTAAAAAATTATTTTTATTTTCAAGCAGTGGCCATTTTTCAAAAGCATTTTTTTTTCATGTTGCCTGAGGTAGGGACTATAACAGCATCCTTACTGATTAAGAATTTCTTTTGATTTTTTTTTCAGACCACCAGGAGAGTCAGGATCAATGTCACCAGGATGCACCATTTTATTTTCACCTGTCTCTCCCCTGGTGTGGCAAAAAAATTCAAGGTGGATATTTCAACCATCCATCGAATATGGAGGAAGCGCGAAGAAATTGAGGCGGCTGCCTCGAAAACTAATTTAAAACGCAAACGATTGGGCTTGGTACATGCGATAAAGTAGAGGAAGCTTTATCAAAATGATTCAACCAGATGCGATCATTGAATGCGACAATTTGTGGAGCTCAAATTGCACAAAAAGCAAAGGAATTCGCACTTAAAATGGGCTGCGACTTTGAGGCCAACTGCTGGTTGGATGTGGCGTTGGCAGCGACGTGAAAATATTAAATTTAAAAAAATTCAAGGCGAGGTAGCAGATGCTGATACTACGGCGGCGGAAAACTACCGCAATGAAGTTTTAAATACCTTAATAAAGGACTAGGGGCCAGGCGATATATTTAATGCGGATGAAAGTGGTCTTTTTTACAAGGCTCTTCCAAGCGGAAAGGCACAAAAGGCCCGCCTGACTCTGTTATTTTTATGTAATTCAGATGGAACCTTCAAAAAAGTTTTTGCAATTGGAAAGTCGAAAAACCCGAAGTGTTTTAAGGGAAAAGTTGTGCCGCTGCCGTACTATTCCCAGAACAAAGCTTGGATGACTGGATCTTTGTGGTCAATGATAATGAAGGAATTTGACAATGAAATGGGAAAGCAAAAGTGAAAGGTGTTATTAATAGTTGACAACGCAGCCTGCCATAAAGTTGATGGTTTGAATGTTGAGAATGTAAAGATTACATTTTTGCCACCAAACACGACATGACTGTTGCAGCCTCTCGACCAAGGGATAATACACTGCTTTAAAGTTTATTTCAGACAAATAATGGTTCGAAAACAAATACTTGCCATAGAGAACGGCTTGTCAATTAAACAATTTATAACATCGATTTCAATACTTGATGCCCTTAATTTTATTAAACGGGCGTGGTGGCTTGTTAAAAGCGATACCATAAGAAATTGCTTTCAAAAAGTAAGTTTAGCTCTTAATAATTATGTTTGAACTATGAAAAGCAAAATATTGCAGGTATGTACATATTTAATTTAAAATTCTTGAATTTCGTTTTGTAGGCCGGATTTCAAGTAGAAGATATTTCGTTCGACCCTATCGAGGAAATAGTAGATGTCCCTATTGAAATACATAACTCTGATTAATACGTTGCGTGCGACAGTGACATTGATTGCTTTGGTGTTCTTACTGATGAGGAAATAGTAAAAGATGTATTAAATGAGGCTGATGTTGAATCATCAGAAGAATCTGCAGTTGATGCCGTAACTGACCCGCCTTCCTTTGCTGAAACTTTAAGTGCTCTTAGCCTTATTAAGAAGTTTGTAGATTACAACAATATTGACGCCGAAGAAATTGAAACTTTGGAAGAAAAGCTTTTCAAAAAGAAATTTCAAAATCTTCGTCAGAAAAAAATTACTGATTTCTCTTTTTAAATTGAAGCGAAACTACTTTATTACATATAAATAAGTAGATAAGTAACGGGTGATTTTTTTGAGGTTAGGATTTTCATGCATTAGTATTTGACAGATCACGTGGGATTTCAGACATGGTGTCAAAGAGAAAGATGCTCAGTATGCTTTGACATTTCATCATGAATAGACTTACTAACGAGCAACGCTTGCAAATCATTGAATTTTATTACCAAAATCAGTGTTCGGTTCGAAATGTTTTTTATCGACAAATTTTGTTCAGCGATGAGGCTCATTTCTGGTTGAATGGCTACGTAAATAAGCAAAATTGCCGCATTTGGGGTGAAGAGCAACCAGAAGCCGTTCAAGAACTGCCCATGCATCCCGAAAAATGCACTGTTTGGTGTGGTTTGTACGCTGGTGGAATCATTGGACCGTATTTTTTCAAAGATGCTGTTGGACGCAACGTTACGGTGAATGGCGATCGCTATCGTTCGATGCTAACAAACTTTTTGTTGCCAAAAATGGAAGAACTGAACTTGGTTGACATGTGGTTTCAACAAGATGGCGCTACATGCCACACAGCTCGCGATTCTATGGCCATTTTGAGGGAAAACTTCGGACAACAATTCATCTCAAGAAATGGACCCGTAAGTTGGCCACCAAGATCATGCGATTTAACGCCTTTAGACTATTTTTTGTGGGGCTACGTCAAGTCTAAAGTCTACAGAAATAAGCCAGCAACTATTCCAGCTTTGGAAGACAACATTTCCGAAGAAATTCGGGCTATTCCGGCCGAAATGCTCGAAAAAGTTGCCCAAAATTGGACTTTCCGAATGGACCACCTAAGACGCAGCCGCGGTCAACATTTAAATGAAATTATCTTCAAAAAGTAAATGTCATGAACCAATCTAACGTTTCAAATAAAGAACCGATGAGATTTTGCAAATTTTATGCGTTTTTTTTTTAAAAAAAGTTATCAAGCTCTTAAAAAATCACCCTTTACATTCGTGACTTTTCTCCCACGTCACTGTTGACAGTCCAAACTTCGAAACCGTAGACAATTTCGTCTATCTTGGAACTAAAATTAACACCAACAACAGTGCCAGTCCCGAAATTCAACGCAGAATAACTCTTTCCAAGTCACTAATAATCCCCGTGCTATATGATGCAGAGATAGAGGTGGATAATGGCAATATCTGATGAGTCGGCGATACGAGTTTTCGAGAGAAAGGTCCGCAGTCGATGAAACGATGAGCTGTACGAGATATACGTCGACATTGACATAGTTCAGCGAATTGAGAGACAATAGCTAAGCTGGCTACGTCATGTCGTCCGAATGGATGAAAATAAACCAGCTTCGAAAGTATTCGTCGCAATACTCGGCGGGTTAAGCAGAGGAAGAGGAAGACCTCCACTCCATTGGAGAGATCAGGTGGAGACCTGGATGCACTTGGAATTTGGAATAACCACCAAACGGCAACAAGGAGGAAGGCATAAGCGTTGTCTACGCCAATAAAGAAGAAGAAGAAACATAATAGTTATAAAACATTGATTTATCAATTCATTACCTCCGTGATATGAGCAGTTGTTAATTATTGTATCATTGCTTTAAATACAATACTAATTGAGGTTTTATGTTTTTATAACGAAGTAATGTTCTTTTTAATTGAACAAATTTAAAACAAATTACCTTAAAGCGTAAAGTAAGAAAATTTTATTTAATATGTAAATTATACATTTCCAAATTTTTTCCACAAGTATTATTAATACGAAATACAGTTTTTCAGTAATTTTTTAGCTTATTTGTATTCATATGTATAGTATGTATATACAAATTTTCAGTGCATTCATTTAATTCCAACAATTTATTTATGTAATTCCTAAATGTGCTCATACTCATAGTTGATGCCAGGGCATGTGTCATAAGCGTATTTTGTAGTCGTGCACAAATGTCGACAATTGTTGACGATGACACAATCGCCTCGCATGTCAGATGTCAAAGAAGAAAGCAAGCGCCACTTAAAAGCAAACAATTGCCTATTGTCCAGTCGATGCTAATTTTTACAAACCACAAAGCTATTTACTATTTTATTTTCCTACTCATAGTATCATAGTATATAAATATGTAGGTGGTGTGTATAAGTATGTATGTAAATGTGATTCAGTTGTATGCCATCATACTTATTTCATATAATTTCTAATTCTTCTTAAAGCTATTGCTTATATAAAGGGTCCATCAACAAGAACGACGTGAAATTATAATGAAACATGAAACATTCAAATTTTGTGGATCTTCATTTTGTTGTGCGTATAATTTTATGTCATTTATGATTTGAACAAAATGTCGACCAAATGGCCACAACGGCTCTGTTTACATATCTCCATTTCATACGAAAATTTTCAATGAACTGGTGCAGAATTTCGGCTGCAATTTTGGCTATGGTGCGCTGAATATTGTCTACGAGCTTCTTGAGCGTTGATTGGCGTAAGCCCTTGAGTTAACATACTAAAATAATAAAATAAACTAGAGGCTTTAAATCGCATGACCTTAGCGGCCATTTGACTGGGTTACCGACTTGTCCAACTTTGAAAGCAATGTGTTCATATTTAGATGTAAAAGAGGAGACGGCGCACTATCTTGTTGGAAATAGAGATCGTACGCATCGGTTTCATCGAAATCCGGAAAAATTTCGGTCAACATCGTGTTACAGTTACGATGGTAACGGCAAAGGCCCGATAATGCCGCCATATCACAATTCACATCAAATGGTCAATTTTTGGGGAAGCGATTGTGTTTGCTGAACCAAATAAGGATTTTCTTCTTCTTCTTAATTGGCGTAGACACCGCTTATGCTAAAGGGTGATTTTTTAAGAGCTTGATAACTTTTTTAAAAAAAAAAACGCATCTCATCGGTTCTTTATTTGAAACGTTAGATTGGTTCATGACATTTACTTTTTGAAGATAATTTCATTTAAATGTTGACCGCGGCTGCGTCTTAGGTGGTCCATTCGGAAAGTCCAATTTTGGGCAACTTTTTCGAGCATTTCGGCCGGAATAGCCCGAATTTCTTCGGAAATGTTGTCTTCCAAAGCTGGAATAGTTGCTGGCTTATTTCTGTAGACTTTAGACTTGACGTAGCCCCACAAAAAATAGTCTAAAGGCGTTAAATCGCATGATCTTGGTGGCCAACTTACGGGTCCATTTCTTGAGATGAATTGTTGTCCGAAGTTTTCCCTCAAAATGGCCATAGAATCGCGAGCTGTGTGGCATGTAGCGCCATCTTGTTGAAACCACATGTCAACCAAGTTCAGTTCTTCCATTTTTGGCAACAAAAAGTTTGTTAGCATCGAACGATAGCGATCGCCATTCACCGTAACGTTGCGTCCAACAGCATCTTTGAAAAAATACGGTCCAATGATTCCACCAGCGTACAAACCACACCAAACAGTGCATTTTTCGGGATGCATGGGCAGTTCTTGAACGGCTTCTGGTTGCTCTTCACCCCAAATGCGGCAATTTTGCTTATTTACGTAGCCATTCAACCAGAAATGAGCCTCATCGCTGAACAAAATTTGTCGGACGTAAAGCGCGAAACACATTTCGAACCGAACACTGATTTTGGTAATAAAATTCAATGATTTGCAAGCGTTGCTCGTTAGTAAGTCTATTCATGATGAAATGTCAAAGCATACTGAGCATCTTTCTCTTTGACACCATGTCTGAAATCCCACGTGATCTGTCAAATACTAATCCTCTTCCTCTACTTCCCCAGGCGAGTACAGCTTCGAATACTTTCAGAGCTGGAGTGTTTTCGTCCATTCGAACAACATGACCTAGCCAGCGTAGCCGCTGTCTTTTAATTCGTTGAACTATGTCAATGTCGTCGTATATCTCGTACAGTTCATCGTTCCATCGAATGCTATATTCGCCATGGCCAACGCGCAAAGGGCCATAAATCTTTCGCAGAACTTTTTTCTCGAAAACTCGCAGCGTCAGATGTTATCATCGTCCATTCCTTTGCACCATATAGCAGAACGGGAATAATGAGTGACTTATATAGTTTTGTTATTGTTCGTCGAAAGAGGACTTTACTTCTCAATTGCCTACTTAGTCCGAAGTAGCCCCTGTTGGCAAGAGATATCCTGCGTTGGATCTCGAGACTGACGTTGTTGTTGGTGTTGATGCTGGTTCCAAGATAGAGGAAATTATCTACAACTTCAAAATTATGACTGTCAACAGTGACGTGAAAGCTACGTTGCGAGTGCGACGACTGTTCGTTTGATGACAGGAGATATTTCGTCTTGCCCTCGTTCACCACCAGACCCATTTGCTCCGCTGCCTTATCCATTCTGGAGAAAGCAGAACTAATGGCACGGTTTTCAAACGGCCAATGATGTCAATATCATCATCATACTCCAGTAGCTGTACACTCAGAAGATTGTACCTTCTCGGTTAAGTTCTGCATTTTAACAACAGCATTTTTGAGTTCTATGGCAACGTTCTCTTTGTTTTTCTGTTATTGGATGGAAACAAACCTTCAATCATCAAAATCTGACATATGTACATATCTTACAACAGCAAACTGATAAGTTCTTATCACATTTACTCAATTTCCATATAATTCGCTTTTACATGCTGAGATTAATGGCAGTAATTTACCCGAGTGACAAAATAAACAACAATTGAATTATAGAGATCAAGAAAAATCAATAATAAGGTAAGCTGATATAGGCTGATATCATCCTCCTAATAGTTATTCGAAATATACAGAGTTCAGTAATTTTTGCTAGCTACCCCAACGGACCGAAGATTTCAGATGAAACCGAAACCATGCGATATATACGGTTACCCATTAAAGCCCCAGCAGATGTACTGCAGCCTTCCTCCGAAAAAAGAGCCTTTATTACAATAATAGGGCAGCACTAACGAGTATTGAGCTCACTGCTTGTGCGCTTGACAACGGAATCGATATAATAGTAAAGCTAATAACCTCGGAAGTGCTCTGTACTCTTCGCATAACTTTTTACTGACTTTGTGAGCTCCACGAGACTAATAGTACTTGCTCATTTGGAAGATTCATTTGGTCAGATGAAAATCGATAGTCATCTAGTGTGCTCCTTATCTTCAGTAGTAAGGATTTTAACCGACTATCGTAGAACTATATCAACATTTTATTCTTAATTGTATTGCCTCGTTGAAACGTTTTCAGACATCCCGATTAACTTTAGAGATGAGCGTAATATTTGTGCTGGATTCATAAAGGACTTGTCTTTAACTGTTTCAGTATGATTTTCGTCTCAGAAGTCGTAACCACATTCTACATTTATTGATGGACGCCTGTCACTTGATTTATCCCAGAATAAGTTCATTAGACAATTTTGTATATAAAACCTAAATAAATAATTTCGGATACGTTTGTTCAATCAATTATACTATTAAGGATCTAATGAGAACTTTTGTCATCAGTTTTGGCTTGGTACGTGAGTAAAATCGATCCCCTGGTCATCTGGTGGCATCCGAATAGGGTGGTACCATACGGTATACAGTGAAATTCTCCTTTACAGACAATCCTTATAGCCACCTTCCATATCCGGACAAATCTTATGAACAACGTTTTCAATAATATTTTCGTACAAGACCAATTTCTAAAACCGGACTGCTTGAACCATATGTAAAATAATTTTTTCTGATAACTTCTAAACGAATGGCACTCAGAGAACTTTCCTCACTTGCGTGAACTTCTCATGGCTCCATCCATCATGATATTAATATCGTTGGCATCAACAAACGCGCGGTAGTTCTGCTTTATCCTGAATGGATAAGTAAGCAATGCAAATAGGTCTAGTAGTAAACGAGAGCAAGAAGATATTTCCTGTCATTAAACAAATAGTCGTCGCGACTTGGCTCCCGCGTCATGACAACATCTGATGAGTCGACGTTACTAGTTTTCGAAACTACTAGTCTGCGAAAGATTTGTGGTTTTGAAAGTTTTAAGTTTTGGAATGATGAGCTGTAGGAGATATACGACTACAATGACATAGTTCACCGAATTAAAAGACAGCGGCTACGCTGGCTAGGTCAAGTGTTCGACTGGACGAAAACACTCCAGTTCAGAAAGCATTCGACGCTGTACCCGCCGAGGAAAACAAATGAAGATCTCTCTGGGGAAGAACCTAAGTTCGCTTCGAATCTTTAATTGGCTCCAAGCAGCGAAAAGTAAGAACAACTGGGACGCTGTTGTAGCGGTGTCTAAGCCTATAAAGAAAAAGATCTAATTTTGTTCTAACTCCTATTTTACTCTTAAAGTATCATTAAATGCCCATTCATTTCCTAATAAATATAAAAGGCTTTTACCGGAGAATACGGGTTACTTTTCAAATGTCATAACCAGGTCTAAGAAGGAGAAAAAAGCAGTGCCTGCAACACTAAAAAACCTCATGGATATATTCAATCCCCGCCACAGTTGTCGCACACTTTCTCCCACTTTATCGTAAAAAATGTCACATGCGCACAAGCTGACTGCGTTCACTGAAATGACAGTAATGCGCGCAGAAATTATGTCCAATAAACTTGCATGATAAGGACATACACGCACATACATACATATGTACATAGAGACCGACATAAATGCGTGCAGGCATACGCAGCGCCATGTCGGAAGTGACTTTTGCAAAAACATATAATACTTACATGCTCTGCCTATTGCCATTTTCGCACGCAAATGACATACAAACTGTATATTTACAAAAACAACACAAGAAAAGCAAAACAAAATTATGTACTTATATTTACAGAACGGCATGAACTTGTTACAAACGACATGATTCTTACATTTCACAACTTTCCACTATGCGCATTCGTGCAGTGCTTCGTTTGTGTTGGTCGTTTTCAGTTTTTGCACTCGACGCATTGCTTTTGGCCTATCAAAACTTTGATATCACCACTGCTTACCTGTCTGACCGACAGCTCAAACCGTCAATTCGCCGCTCCGCCTGCCACTCCTCGCTACACTTAACGCCAAACTATTCGCCAGCGCTTCTTTGCCAGTTCATAGGTGGGTTTGGATATATATTTACATATGTATATACATATGTTTATATATAAGTGACATTTGCTTTTGGCAGATCAACGATTGTCATTTTGCCTGTCATTTTTGTAACTCTCAGCGTTGCGTGGCTTGGCAGTTGTAAGCCATATTAACAGAAACGTGCTAACTGTTTCACCATACATAACATACTTATGTATATGACTGTGTGTCTAAGTGTCTATATAAACGCTTTTTTGTTATTGTTGTTTGTCATTTATTATTACAATACTGGCATTGCCGTTGTCGTTATCGAAATGACTCTGCGGCACGTAGTCTCAGTGGAGATTTCGCCATACCGATTTCAATTCCACTCCTTGTGTAAATACACTTAAGAATACTGCGACTATATAAAGCGGCTTTATACATAGGTACATGTGTATATAAGTGCTAAAAATATGAACGTTCATATACTTACATACAAACAGAGTAGTTTTTATACCCTAAACAGTATGCATTGTGACAAAAAACTTATGCCAACTATTTTTCCAGTCTTCAAAGCACTTTTCATAAGCAGTTAATGGCCTGGCCTTAAGAGAGAAAAGATCACAAGGAGCCAAATGTGGGGAGTACGGTGGTTGATCGATGGTATTTGTTGCGTTTTTTGCCTTAAATTCGGTCACAATCGTGGCTCGATGTAAAATCCACGAATTGTTCTTCCACAATTTCTACCGCTTTCGACGAATGTTGTCACGCATAAGCCTCAATACGCCCAAATAGAGCTCTTTATTAACCGTCTGTTCACCCCGGAACAAATTTATGGTGTACCAAAACCACGAATATTGAAAAAAACAATCAGCATCCCCTTAGTTTTTGAGGGGCTTTGGCGTGGTTTTTTTGGTTTCGGCTCGTTTTTTCACTTCATTCCGGTGATTGCTGACTTGTTTGCACGTCAAACTCATAAGCCCTTGTCTCATCGGCAGTTATAATGCTCTCCATGAATGTGGGATCGGATCTCGGACGATGAAACATGTCCAAAGAGATCTGTTTACGGTACTTTTTTTTTAAATAATTCAGCTTTATCGGGACGAGGCGAGCAAGAATGTGTTTCATACCCAAAATATCTACCAAAAATATTCGAACGGACTTGCAAGATACATATGTCGAGCTCTCTTGTCATCTCTCTATCACATCATTACGATTTTCAAGCACTACATTCTTCACTTTTTTAATATTTTCATCAGTTGAAGAGCTCGAAGATAGTCCAGAACGAGGCATGTCTTCAACGATCTCTCGACCATTTTCCATGCCTCTTTATGAAAAGCTTTTTTTTTTTACAAAGTATCGTCACGAAATGTGGCAAAGATTATTATTCAAGGTATCAACTTCCGGAAAGTTTGTCCAGACCGCACCACTATAGCATATAGCTGTCTTAAAAACTGATCGATTAAAATCAAGTTCTTGTAAGGAAAATTTCAACTTATGAAGGGTATTACAGCTTTTGTGTAGCCGTAGTTAACGTGTTTTCTTGTTACAAAGTAATCTTGGCATTACGTTATGCAAAAATTCCTATAGTAAACATGATTTTACGTAAATATCACACACACATACTTACAAACACACTTGAGTACATATAGACCTATTATATTTGTTAGTATTTGCACGAGCGCTCGCATATTGGCTGACGGAAAACTGTCATAAAACGTGTGTACGTCCGCTTTTCATGGACAACATTTGTGCAAATGACTTTTAGCACTCACGACGACGCCCGAGGGCGGTAACAAATGCAATATGAAGGGCTATAAAGGAAAATATTACATGGGTCTACCGTGTTTTCGTGGACTTAGATGTAAAAATTTAAAAAACATGAAATAAAATAACAGATACATATATTTATAATGTCAGTTTTGTTTCGAAAAATACATATAGACACATCGATGTAAACAGAGAGACAGATGTCGAAAACATATATTATATCTTAACAAAACCACTTTTTTCTCGTTTTAAGGACCAGCAGTCCATTAACATCGATACATCTTCCATAATTTCCAGATTCTGCTATCCTTGGTTTTCAATACAATTTCCTAAATTATCCGAGAATGAATTCAGATGATGCAAGGATAGTCTAACTTGATACTTATATTTGCTCTAAAAGTGTATAAGCACATTTCGCCAAATTTCTTTATAATAATTTACTTATAATTAGCTAGAAACTTTTCGATTTATAAACCCAACGTTTTCCAGGATTCAATTTCCAGAACAATCATAACTTTGATAAAAATCTGTTGCTTTCATTAACTGTTGTACCAGTATTTGATGGTACATATTTTACCCTTCAGTGTACTAAACTTCGAAATTTTCTAGCAAATCAATTCATACACCATCCACTAGCCTTGATAAATTGCTTTATGTTTCCTAACTTGATCACTTACTAAATCACTGTGCTCATTTTGAAAAAATACCTTGGCGTAGGTATTTCACCCTCTCATTCACGTAAACTGCTGGGCTATACCGTTTTCTGGTAATTTGACGACGTCTTGGTTTCTCAAAGCATATGAACTACTTTAGAAACGAAAACGAAATTTTTATGAAGTAAAATAGGACATTTTGTAAACAGTGGTTGTTTAGTAAAACCTTCACATCATGTGTAGAACCCTTTCACGGATGACATTTTTGAATATCGCTAATGCCAACTAATATTAAATCAGATACCAAGTTTAGGTTACCTTTTACATTTGAGAATCGATGGTATGCTGAATCCCATCGAGATCGTAGATCGCTCTAAGACGAATTTCGTAAAGGTCGTCGGAAATCAATTGTTGTTACTAAAACAATTGATGCTTTGCGTAAACTGTAATTGCAAGGTCGTCATGTGACCTATCGTGAGATTGAAACAGCTATAGACATATGTACATGTACATACATCCCAAGCAATTTTCGATCACTCAAAAAAGACTCGTCTCGATTTGATAAGCTATCCACCGTATAGCCCTGACTTGGGACCTAATGACTTCTTTTTATTTCCCTACGTAAAAGTTAAACTAAGAGGTCAACATTTTTAGTCACCGGAATAGGCAGCTGATGCGTTCAGAACGTTTGGGGGATAATTCAATTAGAGTGGCAAAAGTGCTTTCAGAATTGGTTCAAACGCACGCGAAGTCCAGGCAATATGTTTAAAAACAATAAATTGATATGTGATGATTAATATTTGTTTTTATACTCTAACATACTTATATTTATTTCCCTAAGACTAAACTCTGAATATAATATTATTTTATATTTATACACATATTCGCCAAAGGCACTCAACATTTCCTTTGTCTACATAGGCTGCTATATATATTTCTGGACTAGGCAACACTAAGTGTTGCCAGGTGCAATCTGACATTTCCATTGGAAAGTTTGACATTTTTTAGCATAACATCACTCAGAACGTTTTATCATTTAATAGTGAATTGTTTTATTTACAGGGTATTAAAAAATTCATCTCGGCCAAAAAATGGAATTAACTCGTGAACAATTTCGTGCGATCATTTTTCACAACTTTCGACGTGGATTATCACGACAAGAGTGCATCGATGAACTAAAATCTGTGTATGGCTATGAAGCACCATCCTATAGCACTGTGAAAAACTGATACAACGAATTCAATCGTGGCCGACGCTCGCTCAAAGACGAATTCCGTGAAGGTCGTCCAAAAACAGCCGTTGTGCCAGAAAACATCGATGCCGTACGTGAACTGATAATGCAAGACCGTCATTTAACATACCTTCAGATAGAGGCATGCCTATGCATTTCTCCCACCAGCATACATTCGATATTGCATGAACACCTGGCCGAAGGTTTGTTCTCGTTGGATCCCGCACAATTTGACAATCGCTCAAAAAAAGACTCGTGTGGATTGGTGTAAAGAAATGCTGAAAAAATACGATAGGAGTGCTTCAAAAGACGTTTATTAGATTGTCACAGGTGACGAATCATGGATCTATGCGTATGAGCCCGAAACAAAACAGCAATCGACCGTGTGGGTCTTCCAAGACGAGCCAAATCCAACGAAAAAAAAAAGTTATCCTCTAAATTATTTTTACCCACACAACGCACTTCTTCGATCTACAGGTAACGTAATGGAAATCTGTCGAACTAAAGAGTATACTTTATTGACACAGCGTATGCTTAATATTCAAACGATGAAGATGGATACCTTTCCAGGTTCGCACTGAAATATTTAAATTGCACAGCTAGCGAAAACCAAAACTTGAAATTTTGGCAAATCGAACAGATGGTTGAAAAGTGTTTAGTTGAAACTTATTTGTGAGCAACTACATAGCTAATGCATTAAACTATGAGCTCATAAAGCTTTCCACTTGGGTCATCTCATAGTTACCAAGGCGATCTGGAGAAAGAGTATTTTATTCGTTCGAAGATAGAACTACTTTTTCTTTGCTTATATTCTCTAGGCTTATCGTGTTTGGATGCAAGAACTCGTACAAAGAATTTCTGACCAAGCTGTTATTTAACGCAAAACTTTACTAATACAAAATATTTGATTGACTTTTTTAAGTAACTATATGAGAGATAGACGTGATTTGGAAGAAATTCGACATTAATCGTATGTATTTTTTTCCTGCTGAAACTGTATTCGAAGGCATTCGGTGTTGATATAGAACCACCGATCCTCGATCGAATGTTCGATCTTGTTTGCCTTTTCTTTTCTTCACATGTGTGCATGGCGCTAGTTCCATGCAATATTTCCCTGTTCTCCATTTATATCTCAAGCTTTCCATTCATTAATTTGTCTCCTAGAAAATCTCCCCACTATCGGAAAAGAATGTAGATTACACAAATCTTAATTTCTTGGTCACGTGCTCAAACAAGTCGTAGTCATATAAAAATTCGATTCCAAAGCTAACTCGGAATTAGAACCTAGTTTACTTTCGGTTTAAACTTTTCGTAGATCAAACCAATAACCATATTATTCTCATAAGATCACTATACTAAAGCGTAGCTTTGTACTGTCATTGCATATCACAAATCACAAATAAAAGTACATAAAAGCTGTAAGCTTCAATTAAGTATAATCATATATAATTTGTTAGTAATTTCGTTACATCCAGAGAACTTTGGACAGGTTTGACAAATTGATACCACTTAACACCCTCTGGCCACCTATGAACTAAAGTAAACTATCTCAATCTTTGATGAAAACAGTAATTAATTACTTTTATGGAATGTGTCAGAAAACATTACATTTACGCATACATATACAAGTACATATTTTTAAAATTACTCCTGTATCACACCAAAAACACTGTATGTATATGCGTGTGTGTATGTTGAAAACTTTCATCGGCTCATATCTGGCCGTATCATTGCAGTGGAAGTAAAGCAGTAATAAAAGTTTCGACTAAGCTTCGGAACTACACTACAGTTAAAGCTAGCAAGTTTAAACGATATTGCAGTATGTACTTAGGAATTCCGCTCACGTGCAAAACTTTAACGAAACATACCGCAATACTGTATGGGTATCAAGTACATATGTGTAGGATATATGAACATACACTCGTCTGGTTGAATCTATAATATTAAATTGTTAGTACATATGTACGAGACACTTTTATATAACCTGATGAGAAATCGAATGTTTCGAAAGAATTTGTACTTAAATCTTAAGTTCGAAACGAATCGAATTTTTAGAACGTTTGGTACGGAAAACAAGTGAGAAAGGGTTAAGTTCGGGTGAAAGCGAACATTTCATTCTCTTGTAACTTGCCATGATCAAAGCTGTCGAAATGTCTTCATGCACATATGATTTGTTAGTTATAGGGAGTCTAGGGCAAGTTTCCACAAGTTTTATTCATTTTAAGTACAAAGAAACATTGTTATTCGAACAATACCTTCTCTCTCAATATTATTAAAATAACTCCCACATTGGCCGATATACTACATATATGGTATAAACTTTATACTATAAAGTCAACTAAAAGTTCGAAAATCTTTATATTAGGTATATGGGGGCTTAAGGAAGTATTGATCAAAATTAACATACTTTTGACACAAGGGTACATTATTATCAAAGGAACATTTTCACCGAATTTCAATAATAAATCTTACAGATTGACTGATTTTCAGCAAAAGTCAGCCCCAAGCACTGGGATCCACATATTCGGAATGTCGTGGCATGAACGGTTATGGTTCGATTTTGACAGATCTTAGACTTAAGGTAGCATACCGAAAAGGCACTGTTTGCGCAAAATTTTATCCGAATATATTCGGTGGTGCTTGGTGTGTGCACTGGAAAGTGGAATATAATAATGTGTCAGCATATATGGAAAGTAGACACGGTTGTTGTCCGATTGCGTACATTTTCACAATGGATCGGATAATGTTATTTGAATTTGTTTGAAATTGGTCGAGTAAGTCCGGAGATATGTTATTTCACCATCGTCAAATTTTAACTCCTGCTCTCTTATATAATTTTCTTCCTTTCCTTTTCTTTTAGTAGTTGTTAGTTATAGGGATATATAATCCGACTTCATCCATTTTTACATGCGATACGCATAATAAGGGGTTACATGGGTTTCCTCGGTTAAAAAACAGCCTTTTCAACAATTTTTTTCTCATTAAAAATATAATATTTTATTAATTTTTTATTTTTACAAACTAATAGTGTATATAAAGGAATTCTGAAATAAATATTTTAAACTCGGTCATAGCCACGCCATTTCCGGAGACCGCGTTTAAAGACGGCGCACTTAGCCTAATTAGCCTCGAGCGAAATTTTGAAAACTTAGAACATTATTCTGGAGGGGGTTCTAGAATTTAATAAGACAATAAAAAATTCGGTTTTTTGAGACCCTTAAAGCTATATAACTCCTTCAACCTATTAGAGGGCGTGCCACTCTCTTTGATTGCAGTTTTGTATCTTATTTTAGTGCTTAATTAAGGCATTTTATACGTTTTCGTTTTATGGGTATAACAATGAACCGATAACACTCGTCTTTATCGCTTTGACGAACAGACGAACCGACGTGCAAACAGACAGTCTCTCGAAATTCAACTCCTCCCGTCATCATTTATATACCATATGTATGTACCCGTATTACAGCTTCGGTGCAACAGAAGATAACGTTTTTTTTGTTGTTTTTAATTCATTTCTTTGAGCAAAATTTGACACAAATATCGGTAGCTTTTCTGCAGGGGTTCTACGAAAGCTTTTTACAATAGTTACAAATATATGGATATACTAACATGTATACTACATTACATACATATGTATACATACATATGCTTGTGCGGATTAGCTACAAAGTTTTCCTATTCCTAAAAACTCACAATAACTTTAGTTTCGGGAAAAAAGTTCTAAGTACGTCGTAACGTGAGTTTTTATTAAATGCAAAAATGCGAAATATGCTATTAAAATGGATATCACATTATATAATATTTTTTTGTAGAAGTATAGTGTTTAGTTATGTGCAGATGAGGCTACTTATTACATACATATCCACACTTAGATTTTTTTACATATTGATACATAGTACTTTTTACTTCAATATCGTTTAAATTATAAAAAATATATGAGTACTTAAAACTCAAAAACTAGACGAAATTGTCTACAACTTCAAATCTAAGACTCTCAACACTTATGTACATGTGAATGTTATGACTGTTTGCTTGATGACAAGCGACAGTTTGGAGAAAACAGTTCTAACGGCGCGGTTTTCAATATCATCGGTGTACGCTACAGCTGTACACTCTTACAGAAGATTGTACCTTCTCTATTTAGCTCTGCAACTCGTATTATTTTCTCCAGCAATATATTAAAGAAGTCACACGATAGGGTGTCTCCTTGTCTGAAACCTCGTTTTATATCGGAGTACTTGGAGAGATCCTTCCAGCTCCTGACGAAGCTTTTTGGTGTGTTGCTCAACTTCAGCTTCCACAGCCCACAAGCGTATTAGCTTTGCGGCGACACCAAGTTCAGGCACAGCAGCATAGAGGCAGTTCCTTTACGTGCTGTCGAAGGTGGCTTTAAAATCGACGAAGAGGTGATGTGTGTCAGTCTTTCTTTCACGGATCTTTTCAAAGATTTTGCGCATGGTGAAAATCTGGTCGATAGTCAATTTTCCGTTTGTTGACGGTGAGCCACAGTCTTTCACTATCCTCGACAAGACCTTATGTGCGATATTAAGGAGGCTTATCCCACGTTAATTGATGCATATTGTTGGGGGGATCCAGAGCACCTTCAACCCTGTTAGCTTTTCAATTGTCATGTTAGACTGAGGGATTTAGTTTCCATTTAACATTAATAATTTTAATAAAAAGGGGAATTTTTGAAACCATGCCACACTTTTGGAAGATTTACTTCAGATAGGCAGCATGATCTGTAATGGATATAACCAAGGTAAATAGGCAGGTAGAGTGGCCTCTTAACGACGCACCTAACACTTTAGTCACTCTATTGTCTCTGAACCACCCCGTGCTTCTGATGAAGTTCATCAGTGTAAGAAGTTTTATTTTTTCAACCTCTGAAACGTCGTTCAGAAATCTTCAACCGATAGTTTACGAGTATTTTTTTGTCATTGTTGTATCTGCTCTAACTAGATTAGAATACGAGTACACTGCAAACGGTAGTCGGTTTTGGTATCTAATTTTACTCATAAGACGCCACCTTCAGCTCGATTATCTAGTTTGGACTCATCCGTAGAGACGCTAATCTCTAGCTGGCCTCTCTCCCACTCTTGTCTAGAAGTGAGCGCAATATTGGAGACAGATATTTTTCAACTCTATAAAATTTCGAAAGTCCATGGTAGAGGGTAGAAATGGGTAATTACTAAGTAACATAGAATAGAATACATACGTAAATTGCCACAATCTCGTACATAACAATTGCTTTCTCTTTCAGTAATATTGTAGTTATTCCGTAAGTGAATCGATCGAAGCTAGATAATAGCAAGCGTAGCAATTTTCCTCCATAAAATAGTTTTACACTGCAATGCCAACAATGGAAAACATTTCATGCCGCCATTTTATGGACGACTGGTTGAGAAAATTACACACACATACTCATACATAGCGACTTACAAAGGTACAAAAGCAAAGTGCAGCGAGGTTCTATTAATTGCGAATTCTCTAGCTGCTTTGCAAAATAAATAATAAAAAAAACTTCATTAGATCAGAGCTGTTAATGTAAACTTCATTCGTAGGTATTTATTTGCAATAGACAAAGGCACATACATATGTCTGTATGTATATGTTGTGTGTGAAACATCTCTATACACATTTCATGTGTGAATATAAAAATAGTATATCTGGCAGATATATAAATGCGTTTTTATTTTTAATACGCTTTTATTAGCTTCACTTGTATGTATGTATGTATGTATGTATGTATGTAAGTATGTATGTATGTATGTATGTATGTATGTATGTATGTATGTTTGTAACTTTTTTAAGTGGTACTGAAACGTAGAATATTTGAGAGACACTGTAGGAAGGCGACAGTAAGTTTAAGCAGCTCACCAAAAAGATGCGCTTAAAAGTATGCAACATATATATAAAACTAGTTTCGGTGACATTTAAATAGCATACCGAAAAGTATGCAACATATATGTATATATAAAACTAGTTTTGGGGACATTTAAATAGCATACTGAGTTGGGCGTCGATCGTTCATAAAAAGCAAGGTTGTACAGTAGAGCATGCAGTAATTTATCTGGGCTCTCGACTGTTTGCTGCTGGACAAGCTTATGTAGCACTTAGTCGTTGTAGATCTTTGGACGGTATTCGAACTGAAGAACTAGACTGTTCAAAGTTGACAGGTAAAACCCCATGTAACAGTGAAGCTTTAGAAGAAATGATTCAATTAAGAAGTAATAATTCGTAAAGTCGTCAATAGAACTTGGTCGCAAATAATGTAACAATTAGTCAATGAAAGGTTACGAGTAGATATTAAATTCTGCCTAATTATCGATTTACTTAACCAATACTACATGTCATAGTTCATATTTTAATAAATTTGGGGTTTCTCGCATCAAACTAAAAAATTAAAAATAAATATAGTTTAAAAAACTAAAAAACACGCTTTTAAAGCATATCAAACTAAAAAGTGAAAAATAATTCTTTGTATAAACTAACAATAATAATGAAAGAAAAATTCTTGCATTATTGTGAGAAAAGCGTGGGGTGCTTTGTGACATATTTTTCATATATCGAGCATGCCACGCTTTTCTCACAATAATGCAAGAATTTTTCTTTCATTATTATTGTTAGTTTATACAAAGAATTATTTTTCACTTTTTAGTTTGATATGCTTTAAAAGCGTGTTTTTTAGTTTTTTAAACTATATTTATTTCTTCTATAAACGAAACTGGCCGATCAATATTAGCTTTAGGCTACCGAATCAGTGTAGTGTTTTCCGGCAGAAGTGGTTGCTATCAAAGTGGTGGTAGACTCGCTTGGATGCCTGGTTGCCGCGGAATCGCTGGCAACTACAAAGCCGATGAGGTAGCCAAAGGGGTCACCCCGATCACATTGGAATGAAGACGAGTTGGCATCTTTCATTCTAGCACTGAACCAATGGACCTCGAGTGCACTTAGCAGATCGAAGACCAACTCCAGTGCCAGGACGCGATCCCTTTGGCATGGAGTAGAATGCAGGAGATCTGTTGAACCATTTGCCTTGAGCAAAGTTCATCTTGCCGCTAACGTAGGCATTATTACTGGGCAGCATTCAATAGGCATCCATGCGGTAAGGCCAGAAATCTTGTTGGACCCTGGTTGTCAAAATTATATAGATAGATATAATTATATACATAGAATCATACAGACACTTTCTCTTATACTGTACAGCCTTTGCACGACTGAGGATGAAATATCTCGATGGTCTTACCTTCGGCAAATCAGAAGACATAGCCGAAACTGGCATTAGCCGTTTCAACAAATTTGTGTGAAGCTCAAAGCGACGAAGTGTAACGAACGGCTTTTTGCAGACAAATATTTAAAGTAGTTTGGAACTTTTTATTTACTTAAAGTTTTGGTAGACACAATATAAATGACTCATTTCAGAAAATTAATAAATTATATAAACTATTCAAATTTTAACATTTATCCAAAAAACCTAAAACCAAAAAAAAAATCATAATTTCGAAAAACTCGTTTATAACGGTTCGATTAATGTGTCAATTGTTATCAGTCTATATATATCTTCTGTCGCTAAGTCTATACAAAGTATTTTAATTTATTTATTATTTAAATGAAAAAATGCTATAAAATCGACGATGGTAATAAAGTTCGCCACAAAATCCGGTAAAATATGTCCATACAAGAATTGGATGAATGTATGAAGTTGACAATTCAAAACTTCGACAGGTTTGGGCGGAGCTTCATTATGAACTTTATCATTCATCTGCCATGTTGTCTTCAATATTCTTCATTCTTCATTCAGCATATTGATTTCGTTTCCATTACTAATTTTTTTGAGAAGATATTATATCATACATATGTTTTCAGTTAAGAAAAGTTGCCACCGCATTTTACGTATTTGATTTCAAGTAGGCATCGAACCAACTACCGTAGTGTTGCTAATCTATAAACAAGCATACATTATAAGATTAACTCAACCAGAAACGAGTGTGTTTATGAGGATGGTTTAATAAGCCTGTGACACCCTAATTATTAAGATTTTCGGACTTTCAAATAAGAAAAATGTGTGCATTCCATTAAATTATTGGAAAAATATGGATCAATCGGTTAAGGAAGGTATGCAATGTTACCGAGCATATAAAAATCTTAACTAATTATTTTATATCATATACATATATTTGTAAGATTTGAGTGGCAAAGGCCTGATCTCTCTATCTTTCTCATCCTCTGCTTCCATCGGCAGGTACTGAATTGAATACCTTCATAGCTGAGTATTTTCATCCATTCGAACGACGTGACCTAGCCAGCGCAGCCGCTGTCTTTTGATTCGCTGATCTACATACATATGTCAACGTCGTCGTATATCTCGTACAGCTCATCGTTCCGTCGACTGCGGTATTCGCAAAAACTTTCTCTCGAGCACTCCTAAGACCGATTCATCAGATGATGTCAGTGTCCATGCCTCCGCACCATATAGTAGGATGGGAATAATGAGGGGCTTGTGGAGTTTGGTCTTTGACCAAAGGGTTTTGAATGGTAAAAATTTAAAAAACTAAATAATCGACAATTAAAATACAAAAGATAACCTGGTAAATTTAGTAAAAATGTTGAATTTTGATAATATATCTTCACAAAAATTGAAATATACGAGGATTGCACTGCGACCTTATATCTGCTGTGTCCTCTCCTAAATCACAAAGACCCACCTAGCCCCAGCATACTTATTGATAAATTCTAATATACTGCACGTGCTTGTGAGGCGATGTGATCCCAATTTAGAAACATGGATCCCAGGGCCTTTATCCTGCTTCTGCAGACTGCTATGCAGGCAATTAGCAAGTGTTCTGGAGTTTCAGGCTTCTTGTCGCAGGGCCGGTAATTTGCACAAGAAGCTGGTCCCATGTTATATACTCGTAAGTGCTTCTTAAGCTTGCAGTGGCCAGTCCACTAGGGAGGTCGATTAGATATTTTATTCTACTGAGGTTATAACCCCCCATTATGCATGAGATGAGATTACTTTACCTTCGTCACACTCTTCTACTGTCATTTGGAGCAGTGTGTGGTTAGCTATCTTACCTATTACTAAGTAAGGTGGTGTGAGCTCAAGCATGACTGCAAGTGCTGTCGTTGGACATGTGCATATTGCACCTGACATGCAGATGCACAGAAGTCGTTGGAGCTTTGATAGTTGGAGCTCAACCGCTACCGCCCCATACGTGATTATCGTCCGCACGATCATGGTGTACAACCACCTGACAATCATTAGCTTGTAGCCCCAGGATTTACCAGCTAATCGATTGCACATCATTAGAGCTTTAGTCGCTTTGCCCACGGTCAGATCAAAATGCTACTTCCACCGCAGAGAGAGCGTGAGACCAAAATGTTTGATTATGTAAGTCATCTCTATCTCTCTGCCACCAAGGGTAAGGTTTCTGAGACCGGGCAGGGACGTACGTCTTGTAAACGGGACGATGAACGTCTTAGAAGGCTTGATGTTCAGCTCTATTCCAATGCACCATCCTTTCGCCAGGCTTAAACCTCTTTTGTACTAAGTCGACATAACATGGCCTAAGCCAACTCTGCAATCTCCGAAAAGAATGTTCAGAACGGATCACAATCTTTGGTGCAACCAAAAGTAGCGTTTTTTCTTGGTCTTGCTTTTAGCTAAACGCAGTCAATGTTTGCCGAAAAACTATAGTAATAGTTATTGAAACATTACTCTGACTTATTGATTTAACCTCGTACGAGATTTACGGCAGCTTGCTTAGAGGCGCGTAACCTATAACAATTCGTATGTTAATTTTCCAGTTTCGAACGTGGGAGTTTAATTTTTGGAAAAAAATTCGCGCATAAATTTCAGCTCAACGCTAATGATACAAAGCAAACGCCAAGAAAAAAGTGACAAACGGCAATTCTTATTATATTACGAGTACCCTTTGACTAAGTATTATATATACAGCCATCTCTGTGCGAACATACATTATACGAGTATTTGCAGGTAAAAACGGGTATTTTCTGTTTCTCGCTAATTTCGAAGCTTTTGAGCGAGTATTCGACGAAGCGGCTTAGATAGATAATGCCTTCAACTCAGCAAACGTTCTTTGCATTGCACAAAACGTGTAAGCTACATACACACACACACATGCCTGCAAACATATAATACAACAAATACGGTTTTTACCTGCACAAAATGTACAATTTATTAAAAGTCCAAATGACTGTGCACACACACATACATACATCTGTAGTCGTATCGGCTCGTATGTGTGATCGTCGTAAAATCTTCAAGGTGAACTGCTCTTCTAAATGCCAAACGCCAAGCGATCCCAACAACGCGTCCAACGTTCGAACGATGTTTGTTCGACACAGATGTTAAATGTGGCTTCTTGCCGTTGTTGTTGTATAGGATTATGTGACCGCATAATTATAATAGATGACTGATCCATCAGCTAAAGCTACCTAAAATACAAATGCGCTGCGAATACTAAGAGATTTGTAACGCCTTTGAAGTCGAATTTTATTTACAGCGGTACCCAGCAAGACGGCCACGATCAAATACTTAAGCGCATTTAGCCGCGCAGATGTGCTCGCGATGTTAGTGAATTGGTAATAACATTTGATTGGCATGTTCTTAATTACAGGGACGCAATATTGATGACCTTTTTGGTGGCGATCAGTTAGCAAGATCGGTATTCATGGCGGCGGTACGCTGATGTTTACCTTTTGAACGCAAATGTGACTTGAATTTTAGGATTTGAGCGGCTAGTTAAAGCTTTGTAACGGCCGACGTTATATATGAAATAGTACAGTAGTGTTTGAATTTGGTTCGTAATATCAAAATAATGAGATAAAATGCATGAATGTTGTTTCGGAGATATATTGTACAGAGTTAGACAATAGGTAATCTTTTGAACAGACGGAACACTGTAGTATATCTCAAGCAGAGGCTATAACCTCGCGTCGTATATCGGCCGGCAGTGTCTTGGAGGACAGGGTAGCAATAAGGAGTATCACCAGAAATAAGCGACTTCATTTTTGATGGCTATCAGGTCACAAAAGCATCGAGAACAATGAGATAGACGACGAGAGTGTCCACAGTGTTCTGTGGTTGTCATCCGAAAAAATTATCAACATTGATGTACCCAAACAGAAACAATGCAAAGAAGATCAAAACACGATTGAAAGATCTATCTGGATCTGGATCTGGGTGGGAATTGGCACCGTCTTGTTGAAACTGAAAGTCGTGCTTCAATTTCAGGCATCAAATTGTCGGTTACTATGGCGCGATTGTCGTCGTCATGGACTGTCATCATTTTTGAATAAATATAGACCGATGATTCCACCGGCCCACAAACCAAAACTGTTGTTTATTACTCTTCGTCCTAAATGTGGCAAAATTGCTTGTTTACATATCCTTACATGTTATATGGTCCTCAGCACTGAACAAAGTTTTGCTCGAAAACGTTGGATTCTCATGAAACTTTTCTAGAGTCCATAGAGCGATCCGATATATTTTGTACACTTTCGGCTTAAGATCTCGGCGTAAAATACTCCAAGTCGATCCATATGTTAGCCCAAGTTACTGCGAACAGCGCCGAATCTACTCTCCACGGTCTTCGTCTACACTTCCAGCTACGGCTGCTAAATTTTTTTTAATGCGTGCTGGACTTGGTCTATTCGGTCGAATATTATCCAGCAATGAATGCTGGGCTTCCGGATGGATGATGGTGTGCCGAATAGTAAGCCGATAATGTTAAACATAAGTTATGCGAAGCGCGTGAGCCACTTCACAGAACGTGAATTTTTGTAATAAAGTTGAACGATTTATAAACGTTGTTCAGGCGTAAGTCTTTACATAATGAAATGTCAAACAATACTGAACAAAATTAAAATGACAGCTTGACGCGTCTCAGGCGAGATATGTCGAAAAAAGGCTATTGAAAAAAGTACCTCTACTGGGATCACCCGTTATATGATACCTTTTTGGTAAGGCATGTCATCATTGAGAAAAAATGTATACTTTTGAAGTTCTCGAGTTTGAAAAACTTTCAAATCTGAGCTTTCTCAAACATAGTTTAATGTCAAAGTATTTCTTCACCTTATTAATTTGAACGGCTTCTAATTTTCAAGGCAGGTGGCAACGCATAAAGCATTTCAATCGCCAATTAATAGCTTTCAGCATCTTATGACTACGGACAAGTGTCGACTCAAACATCCACATATCGGATTATAACGATCTTGCCACATAGTAGCTGCATGCACCGACCAAGCGGCGATTAAATCAATAAGCGATTAGAGACTTACAAAAATTAAGTAAAAATGTTTAAACAAGTGAGTTTAGCTAACTTGGCTGCCACTCAGTCAAGGTTACCCAACCAACTAGCTGCCATTGGTCTACGCGCGTATTTGTTGCGCTCGCTGGGGATTTTATGGTTCCAATTGCCATTATTGATCATGTGAATATATATGTATTTACCAATATAACTTTGTATGTGTCGTTGTAGTTGTGCGCATTCTGTAAACCTCCATTGCAATGACTCTCTAATGTAATGGTGTTGCTTATAATTTCGATAGATATACATATGTAGGTATATATAGATACATTTGTAAGCAAATATTGCATGACTGCAACGGCTAGCTAAAAGTAAACGCCAGTCACAAACATTTAAACAGCGGTAATTAAGTTGGTGCGCCGCGCACTGTGCGAATCTCACCTTGAAAACGGCAATTAGAATGCAAAGTTCATGTTTATCATACGACATGTTGAGCTGAGCTGCTGGAGCGTCGCATACTTACATACATACACACATGCATACATTGATACATGTTATAAATGTTTGCGTAATATTTATTAAAATTATAGGAAAATAGTTGAGCATTATAAATTTAAGTTACAAAAATTAGTATGTGTGTGTGTGTGTTGGTTATGTAAATATAAGCATTTGTATGGAAAAAGAATCGAACTCAAATATGACTTAATTCCAACGATTTTTCCAGTCCTCAAAATACTTGGGATGGCCTTCAGCTCCTTCAGCGAATTTTGTTTTATCTCTGCGATCGACTGAAAACGAGTTCCTCGGAGCGGCAATTTCAGTTTGGGAAACAAGGACGGAGCGAAATATGGTGAATACGGTCATAATCGTGGCTCGATGCGATGGTACATTATCATCGTGTAAAATCCATGAATTGTTCTTCCACAATTCTGCCCGTTTTCGATGGATGTTCTAACGCAAACGACTCAATACGGCTAAATAGGAGTCCTTATTCACCGTCTGTTCCTTCGGAAAAAATTCATAATGCACCAAAAAAAAACCAATGAGCATCACTTTGATTTTTGAATGACTTTGGCGTGTTTTTTATGGTATCGGCTCGTTTTTTTCCCTCCATTTCGATGATTGTTGACTTGTTTGCATATAAAACTCACAAAACTATGTCTCATCGGCAGATACAATTTTCCTCATGAATGTGGGATCAGAACTCGCACGATGAAGCATGGACAAAGGGACCTGTTTACGGCATTATTTTTGGATTTTTTTTTTTTTTTGACATTTGAGTGCTATTTGTGTTGTTTACAGTAACTTGAAATATTCATCTCGGCCGAAATACCAAAACATGGTTCGATAAGAAAAGTGAACAAAGAAGATGAAAAAATAATAGTGAATCCGTTTTCGCGGAATCCTGCTTTAACACAGCGGCAAGGACAAGTAAAATTAATGTCAAAAGGTTTAGATACGAGGTGTGTGCAAAAAGTATCGCGAATTTTGTGTTTTTTCAAAAATTATTTATTTATTCATGAATATCTATTTTGTCCCCTTTAAAGTAATCCCCATGAGATATTATACACTTGTGCCAACGATTTTTCCAATCTTCGAAGCACTTCAAAAAATCATTTTTTTTATCTTCTTCAGCTCCTCCTTAGATGCCGTCAAGAGAAGCGTAACGTCGTCCTTTCATGGGCCTCTTCAGTTTAGGGAACAAGAAAAAGTCACAGGGGGCCAGATCTGGAGAATACGGTGGCTGCGGCATCATTAGTGTGTTGTTTTTGGCCAAAAAGTCGCGCACAAGCAACGATGTGTGAGCAGGGGCGTTGTCGTGGTGCAAAAGCCAATTTTTGTTCTTATATTTGCAGGTAATATTCCTTATTGACTGTTCTTCCCTGTGGCAAGAACTCATAATGCACCACGCCCCTGCAATCGAAGAAAACTGTCAGTTACGATTCGCGATACTTTTTGAACACACCTCGTATATCCTACGAAACTATCCGAACCCTTCTTCATACTCATGATCTGAAATAGCGCAACAGAATGAAGAAGCCTCTGTTGACTGAAAATCTTGTGACAAAGCGACTCGCTTGGGCGCATGAGAATATTGATAGAGATTTTGGAAATGTCATTTTTACTGATGAATGTTCTATACGAGCACCTTCTGTTCTCACGCGAGTCTGGTCAACTTCCACCAATAGGGTTGTTCAGCGGACCGTAAAACATGGAATAAGGGTGCATCTTTGGGGCTGCTTTTTAAAGCAGGGATTCGGTGCTTTGTACTTCTTTACTGACAACCTAAATGCCGAGAAAATGATAAAAATCTACTGCCATCTGCCAAACGATGGTTCATCAGAAAAAATTAAGGTTGGACCGCAGCAAGCTCTGTACTCAGTGGAAAACTCAATCTGGCATCGTTACATTGGATTGGCCGTCGCAGTCGTCCGATGCAAACCCTATTGAAAATGTGTGGGCATAGATGTATTAAACAGAAACTTCCTGGAAGACGCAAATACACTTTGAAGCAGTTGTCTTACGAAATTCGTCGGATCTGAATACTTGCCACTAGCATACGCCGTCAAATTAGTAGAAAGCATGCCTCGGAGATGCCAGGCAATTATCGACGCCGGTGGTGACTGGACGTATTATTGACCAAATTGCATTGTTGTGTGTAATGTGTACAATGTACATATCTTAATATATAAAAATCACGTGTCACGTTGTTTGTTTGCGATGGACTCCTAAACTACTGAACCGATTTTAATGAAATTTTTAACACCGTGTGCAGTTTGGTCCAACTTGAAAGATAGGATAGTTTATAACTCTCCTTATAGTCGCATTATTTATTTATTGCAAATTATTTGTTTATTATTAGCAAAGAGCTATCCACCAGTTGGTGGCGCTAACAGCGGTATTGAGTAAGTGCGGTATGTTACAGTAGATGGCGCTACAAACATTAAAAACATTAAATGAAAATGCGTTGTTTGAAGTATATATTATTTGTGGTAAAGTTATACGAGTCTATGACTTCCAAAAAAAAAATAAAAATTGGGCGGGGCGAAGTTCGCCGGGTCAGCTAGTATGTATATAAATATGAAAGTTTCATAAAATATTTTTTTTATAAATTAACACGACCACGCTCTTACTTGAGAGACTGTAGAAACATGCGTATGATATCGTGACAGGTGATGAATCGTGGATATAGGCGTATGAGCAACAAAGGTTATTTGTACACGAAGCACTTCCAAGCAAATGGTTGCCTGTTTTTTTGAAGGAACTGGACATGTCGCAGCAACTGTAAATTTTGAGTGGTACACAACTATTTGTTCGTCGGTTGCTTTTCAGGAAATCAGCAGTGTGAGTACAGTATAGTCTTTATTTGCCAATGAATGGCTTGTTTTATTCCCGTATGTAAAAAGAAAACTAGGAGGTCAACATTCAGAGATCAGAGCACAAGTTTTGTAGATACCTCTATCAGAGTGGTAAAATATATAATATTAACTGAATATACCAAACATAGAAAGAAATCAATAATGATTTTGCTTGAAATTGCATTTCAATGTAAAATGATGAAATTTTCTTTAAGATTTCCAGAATAAGTGTGAAGCACCCACAGAGTGTTGAAAATATTTATATAATTCCCCGAACTCACATGTCAGCCATTAGTTCTATAAGTTCTCTTGAACTATTGAAGAGCAAGATTTGTTTGTGTTAATGCGCCTACGTCATCTCAATGATTGTTTGACGACATATAGACGCGTTGAGTAATCTGCTTGAGAACGTGATTCAAGTGTAACCGCATTGTAGGGTGGTCCTCAAAATGTGAAGGCCTGTTTCCATTACTGCTAAGTTCTAATTTGGAAGTTTACTCAAGACGTCAATGAATTAATGTGGATCCCATAGATGGTTTAAATCAAAAACAGAGATTGGAATGTTGCCACCAGTATACTACTCTTAAGTTAAGGAATTGATAATGTGAAGCGCATAATAAAGGGTTAGATTTGGTTAGGTTAGGTAAGATGGCTAATCTAGAGAGAACGCACGTGAAGCCATAGAAAAGCAGAACCGAACTCATAACTAAGCAAAACGCTTAGTGGCCAATACAAATTTGTACAGGCATTTAATTTCAATACCCGCCAGTTGAGTTGGTTGTCTAAAGGTTACTAAGTGTATAAGCCTTGACCACCCAAACGCAGCACAGTCAAGAAGGAAACGTTGAGTTGTTTCCACCTCGTCTTCTTCCATTTAGTTTCTGCAGATGGCGTCTGGTAAGATTCCCAGCCTTACACCATGGATGCCAATAGAACAAAGGACCGGTTAAAATTTCCACAACTAGAGAGAGGTAAGCCTTACTGAGGGCAAGCAGATCACTAAAGCACTTGCGATCGATCTTTGGCTAAATGGATTTTACGACAACGCATGTACCGATGGTAGCCCAACGCTGGCTATGCTCCCGCAAAGCCCAGCTATCTATTAGTAGAACACAAGAGGATACAGGAACACCGACCCCTTTGTTAGCTCATCAACTTAACAAATGCTTGCGATTCTGCTGTGTCCTTTCACCCATGCCAGTCTTATTACAAATTGTCTCGATTCTATTGATAACGAGGTTGGGCTCCTCTCGACCAACCCTGAACGCACTGTTAATGATTTCAAGCCTAGTATCACCGCCCTGCTATCTAAGTGTGTTATCACTTCTGTAGGCTTCAGGCTGTAGTCCAGAGCAGTAAATCTACTGCTACCTTAATGACTGCAACCTCGGCTTGGAAAACACTGTAACAGTTGGAGGTCTGAAGGTGGAGTTGACAGCTCCTGATATTGTTGAATAAAAGGCTGCAAGACGCCCTAAGTTCTGTAGTCCACCAGGGAGGTTTCTCTCTGTCGTTCGATGTTTTCAGTGGACAGGAGCCCTTCACTGCATTTTTACACGCCGAGCTGAAGACTTCACCCACACGTCCACCGTGTCGGTAGTCCACTCCCGCCGCACGTGGAACAGCTTGTTGGATTCTCTAGCGTTATACTTCATAGTTTGTATTCCTAGGATTTCTAAAAGATGGACACTTTGCGACTAGACTGAACGATGTACCTCCAGTTTGAGATCAGAAATTCTATTCCGATCGAGATCAGGGCGATGTCAAGAACCTCCTCGGTGTCAGTCACGAATCTAGGAGAATTTCCCCTATTAGAAATGAACACAAGATATGGTCTCAAAATGAAAACGCTTAAAAAAGCTCCAGTAGAAAATATTTGTGAAGCAAATCCCGAATTTAAGGATCGCCCTAAGTTATAGACACACATGTGCACACTATCAGGCATATGTAGTATTAGGGTGGCTCTTATTTTTCAAGTACAATTTTTTTCTTGTGCTACCCCTCAATTTAGTTCCTTTTTATAAAAAAATCAGATGAGCGAAATTTGAAGTTAATCCGATAAGTTTAAAGTGTGCCCCTTGGCCCTCAAAAATACAAAATAAACGAAAATTCAAATAAAAAATCAATTTTGTTTCTTGGTTTCAAAAACTTGTACAGAGTTATCGCCCAAATTAGGTCCGGGGGAAAATTGTTTTGTTTTACTGCAAAAAGAAAGTGAAAAAGATTCGTAAAAGTATGTTCGCATTGCAGCGAAAACACGCTTTCCGTGTTTTCAGCTGAAAACCTAATTGGAAACATGGTTTTCGTCATGTGTTAACTGTCAAATGCATAGCGTATTTTCAGGATGTTTTCACCAAAATCAGAACGAAAACGCAGTTTATTGTGAATTACTAAGGAGTATTGTGAATTGAGTGGATGAAAATAACTATTTACAGTAAATATTGACGGTTATTGTGCGTTTTTTTTAATTTTGGGTGTGCTTCGTGTATTGTGAATTGAGTGGATGAAAATATCAGTCTCCTATAACATTCGAGGTGAACACATACGGTAGCACAATGTCAACTCCTAGATTACGAGAGAAAATTTATCTTCTTGGGCATTACTCGAATGAAATTGTTGGAAGTAAACTGCCATCGGTGAAACAAGTGTTAAACGTTTTCTTTTTCAATTTGCGAGTGTGTAAGTTAACCGTACGGGGAAGTGCCTCACTAGCTGTGCGATGATATATTGGGAAAAAGCACGAATTCCGACGCAAGAGTTAAGGAATTGTATACCAAAGTTGGAAGGTCTGTATCAACAATGGAGGCAACTTCAAAAACATGCTGGAAGATTGTCGGAGGTTCATAAGAAAAAAGAAACAGATTTCCGTGAAAAACTTGAGGACCTTTTTGATATAGCACTCGCCAATGCTTTGAGTATCATTACCATTGAAGAAGATAAACAGTTCTTAATCAGTCAGCGGTTGAGAGGACGGCCAGGGTTTATGTATGGAATTGATTACCAGCTAATTGCGAAAGAAGCACGAGTTTCTGAACGAAAAATGCAAGAGATGAAGAGGAAAAAGCGAAGCGATCATGAAATGCAACCACTGAGTAAGTATCGATTGTGTATATAAATATTTATGGATTTGTACATATGTTTTCATTTGATTAAATTTTTCAATTTTTTCAGCTCAACCTGCTATGCTCATGACGTCTAGTTCAAGCAGTAGTGAAGATTTAGATTTCTGTGATTTGGAGGAAGTTCCGCGAGTCTCAAAAGATTTATCACCACAAGCAAAAAGGAAAAGGGGGCGTCGAACAATAATCACTCCTAAGCTTGCTGCTGCCTTGGATAAGTGCAAGATCAGTGACAGAAATGCTGTTCATATTCTGGTAGCTGCCATCGAAGCGCTTGGTTATAATGTTGAAAATTTCGCTATCAACAGGTGCTTTATTCACAATTTTCGAGAGAATCTTCGCGAACAAAAAGCTGCTGAAATCAAAAATATTTTCAAGGATAGGAAATTGCACGCTGCTACCTTGCATTGGGATGGTAAACTACTTCCAGCATTAACGGGTAAAGAGACAGTAGACCGACTTTCTGTAATTCTTTCAAATTGTGGTACTGATCAACTTCTTGGTGTACCGGCATTGCAATCGGGGAATGGAAAAGAACAAGCAACAGCTGTTTGTGAAACTCTTGCGGAATGGGGCCTTCAGGATTACGTAAAAGCATTAGTTTTTGACACAACAGCATCAAATACAGGCGCTTTTAAAGGTGCATGTGTTTTGATTGAAAACTTTCTGGAAAAAGATCTCTTGTATTTACCCTGTCGGCATCACATGTACGAGATAATTTTAAAAGCAATTTATGAGGAAAAGATGGGGAAAACTACAGGCCCAACTGTACCAATATTAAAAAAGTTCCAAACTGCTTGGTCTGGAATTAACGTTAATAATTTTAAAACCGGAATCGAGCATGAAAAGGTCAAGGAAAATTTGGATCCGGTCGACGTATCTCGAATTCTTGATTTTGTACAAGACGCTTTGCAAGAACAACATCCCAGAGAGGATTATAGAGAATTTTTAGAATTGACTGCTATTTTTCTTGGCACAACACCGCCTCGTGGAGTGATCTTCCGAGTACCAGGGGCTATCCATCATGCAAGGTGGATGGCAAAGGCTATTTATTGCTTGAAAATATTCATGTTTCGCGATGAATTTAAGTTATCACCGCATGAAGAAAATGCTATTTGTGATATTTGCATTTTCCTAATCCGTGTATATGTCGAAGCGTGGTTTTGTGCTCCTTCTGCAGCCAAAGACCCATATTTAGATTTCAGTGTTCTTTCAACACTTTATAAATATCAAAATATTGATAGTGACATCTCCCTTGTGGCTTTACAAAAAATTAAAAATCATTTGTGGTATCTATCTCCTGAACCCATCGCCTTCGCGTTCTTTGACTCTAATTTGTCTTCTGAATCAAAAAGAAAAATGGTCAGTGCACTATATCGTGAAGCAGATATATCAGAAGAAAATACCAAAAAGATTAATGTGCAAATAAATCAAATCCCAGAAATAATGAACAATGGAATCGAACAATTTGTTTCTAATAAAACAAGGAAATTTTTCACTAGATTCGATTTAAGTGACGAGTTCCTTAACATAGATCCTTCGCAGTGGCACAAAAATGAAGATTTCATTAATGCTCTAAATCTAGTTAAGAAACTGAAAGTTGTAAACGATCCGGCGGAAAGAGGCGGAAAGAAACTAATGGAGGATTACAATAATTTATTTACCAAAAACGAGGAACAGAAGCAGTATGTGCTTCAGGTTGTAAATGAGTACCGTCAAAAGTTTCCAGATAGCAGAAAACAAACTTTATCGATGAATAAGGATTTTTAATTCATCATGAAATTTTCTTTTGTAAATTATTAACCTTTCTTTATTTCAAATTTGTATGTTATTATTTTGTAAATATTTTCTTACCATTATTTTTTCTAATAAACTGAAATGAATTGAAGAAAAAGTTTTATAGAATTATATGTATAAGCTAAATATAATATGGATAATAATTAATAAATTATAAAAAATAATTAATTATTTAATATTTATTACTTAATAATCTTTATGAATACAAATTATATATGATTTAATATAATTTAACAGTAAGAATTCTTGCTAGTTACTTACTCAATAAACATTTTTTGGAACAAAAAAACAAATAATTTGATTTTCATGTGATTTTCGGTTCATTTTGGATTTTTAAGGGCCTAGGGGCACACCTTACCCTTATCCGATTGACACCAAATTCCATAGAGCTCTTTTTTTCATAGAATGGAACCAAACTGAAGGGTAGCCCACGAAAAATTATTAAAAATTGTAAAAAGTGCTATATAAGAGCCACCCTAATGTAGTATATACTATACTTATACTTTGCAAGTAATAATTTGAAGCTCATTACGATTCAAGGTTAGACATTTATCAGAGATGCTGTCAGCAGCAGTAAGAACAACAGCAAAGAAAACAAAAAAAAAAACCGAATAAATAAAAGAGAAGCTTGACAGCTCATAAAAATACCAAACAAAGGCAGCGCAAAGTAATTAGACAGAAAAAGCGTTAACTCAAAAGCTGCAAGACACAATGTGCCAACCAACAGTTGATGCAGCAACTTATCGTTGAAATTATTTGTATATAAATATATGCATATATACATATATCTACATTTATATATATACATAAGTATGTATATCCGAATCTTGCATCATTCTAATTTTAATGCCCACTGTTTTCCATTTGTTGCCGATAAATTTATGCTACTTTCCGAAATGCATACATGCATATACATATATATACACTATAATTGTAGACGAAAACTAAACAAATCATAGACTAATTATTAGACAGTTGAAATATGGACGCTACTAAAGCCAGTTTGCTGTATAAAGGCTTGACGTCATGCCTGTTGGCTGTGCTATATATCAAAATGCATTAAACTTTAGAAAATAACATTCATGAAAAGCGGACTTTAAGCATTGAAATTAATTTTTGCCTCTGCTAGTATGGAAGAGCGCTAATAAACTCGCAGCTTAGAAACTTAAGTTAGACGACGTAGCAAAGAACCGGTTCAACAGTAAAAATCTTAAATTTTTTTGGTAATATAATTTGTCTTGCTTAGAAACTTACCTAAGCTGACACATGTGGACACTTACAGTAGGTGGCCATTAAAATAGAAGCGAGTTGGGATAATAAATTCCAAATACTGGCGTCTAGATAAATCTTTATACCGTAAACAGGGTATATTACGTTTGCTACCAAGTATTTAACACCCATTACGTGAACGGTTTTGAAACTCACTGTATAAAAATGATCACCATGGCGTGATCTCTCCAGATATCGAACTGAAATTTTGCATACGCACTTTTCTCTACAATAAGCTTTTCATATGTTAGAACCGCCGACATAAAAATTTAACGATCGGAACCAAGTGCTCGCAATACAAAATTTGGGATATTGCCTAAAGCAACAATACATTTTCCAATTTTTTTTTTTTCAAATCCAATCACTATACTTAGTATATTATTGTCATACAAACTGAACGATTGGAATAAAGTTAAAAAATTTGGCAGGTAGTTTCTAAATTCACTATAGGTTAAGTTAGGTTAGTCTAGTAGGCCAATTAGCCACGCATATGTAAACTAGTTTTGGTCCTTTGCGATTCCAGATGGAGTTCAGTTACTAGGTCCATGAGGAGTAGTCATTCTTTATAATGCCTTCGCTTGAATTTCAACAGACTCTGTAACCTCACTATCGATAACTCTTCCAGTGTATCATACGATGGGGACCCTAGATGCTTACAGCGTAATCTTGCCAATGCGGAACAAGTGCACAAGAGATGCTACATTTTTTTCCTGGTGGCTTGCTCTAGATATTTCTTGTAGTCTACATATATATCTGTCTACAGGCATGTGCCGCCACCCGTTAGTATTACGATCATGTTCCTGCAGTCTCCTCCAACGTGTGCTAATAGGAATTTTGTGTACTTCCGATTTGAACATTACTTTTGCCAAGTAGGTCGTTCCATCGGGTTTTGAACCATGCTTCCAGATCAGGTCATATAGACAATCCAAAAGTTTCACACTGTTGATCACGTCTACGGGCGTGAGCCGTACACCATTCTTACCAATCTCATCCACTACTTTTTGCTCTTATGCCTCTGTAACCTGGCTCCCAGTAGAAGTGAAGTTGCTTGCTTATGGTAACATTTTCCACTGCTGCCTTGCTTCCTAAGACACTTCTGGCCGATATGCGATCCGATTGCTGCTTGGCTTGGCTGGAATTGCCTGCAGGTGCAATAAAGGCCAGTTCTGCGTCTTTCGCAATAGGAAAGAGCTCTGCTAGAAATATACTGCAGTGGTCCGGCAACTTAAAAGGCTGCCTGTATACTCCCGCACCAACTGCATCCTTCATTTTAGAGCCGTCCGTACAAACTTTTACGCCAACCATCTTTTTCTATGTTTACTTTGACCTATTAACTGGATACTATTCAAAATAGATTACGTAGAGACGTTGCCAATCCAGAAATGTTCTGGAATGCTCAAAGAGCGTATTCCTTATATTCAAGACCCGTTTCGATATTAAATACCAGTGTATGGAGTACAGTTTATACTGATCTGCTTTTCGTATATACGTGTTGCGCCTTGCACAAGCTTCTGGGAGGCGCTGCTGCTCTAATGAGCACGTCTAAGATTTCCTCTAACGTTTTTAGCAGAAAGGAAGTTAAGCTCAGTCATGTTAGGTTGTTTCTATCTGCCTTCGGTATGAAAACTCCCCTACTCTCTCTCCATGAGTGTGGCACATAGCTGAACTTTATGTATCTCCTAAAAATCGCCTTTAGTCACGGCACGGATAGACAGAGCGTATTCTGTAGCATTGCTGGAAAAAAGTATGGAGAAAAAAATCTTTTTTTGGGAAAATTTGAAGTAAATTACAAGATTTAATGAAAAATGTGACTTTACAACTGTAAGGAAGACACCTTCAATTCGTCAACTTCATTAGCATCTTTCCCAATATTCACAAATTGGATAAATCCGGTCGACTTCAACTATACTAACATAAATAATGTTGCAATGTATGTCTACTATTAATATGACGAAAACTGTAAATACTCAAAGTAAATACCTACTTAGCAACCTCCCTAGCATGCTGTGGCGTCAGTTTGATATTTATTCTATTTTCTACTGTCGACATCATTTTAGCCGTTAATAGTTTTGAAGTATTATCTCTAACGTTACGCAGCTGAATTTATTTTTGATTAGGTGCCTAGGTACCCTACTTAATCTTCTGTCTAAACCAACTGACCAAACCGTTGAACGAAGTAATCAATTTTAATAGTTTAAATGAAAGCCAAAGCCAATTACAGTTGTTCATTTAAAATCTAACATGTATCATATACAGGGGTTCTCAATTGGGGCATGCTGAGGTCGATATTAATGTTCTCTAGTGTAAATATTGCGTTTATGAGAACCTTTTGTCAGCCGTCCCAAAGTCGAAACAACAACTAAATCACAGATAAATCGCGTTCCCTTGGCTTCGGATCGATGGAATGAGCCTGGATTTCTAAACGGTCAAGGACTGTTATCTCGGCGGTATTGTAGAACACCACCAAACGAAGGCAAAATCAACGCTGTAAAGATAATTCGCTAAATTTGATAGCTAATCAAAGGAAATTACTGTAGACAGCCGAAGATCCAAAAATCAGTCATTCAGCAGCTTTTATGAGTCGTCTTTCGGACCAAAATCGATCTATATTTCTGACAAAAGTAATGGTTCCAATTAAAATGTCTTCGCTCCAGTTCTGCCAACGAGAACCGTATAATAAGCGGCTTTAAATCTTTGGTGCAGACGTGAGATTCCTTCTTTTCCAGCAATAATAGTAGGCTGTTTTTGATTTAAACCAAACAGAAGACGATTTTTTTATGCCACTTAAAATCAGTACATTCAGATTGCCGACAAATATTTGTTCATAGATCTTCGAAGACTTTACTGTTTGTATTAACCCTCTCGTACTTACTAGAGTACCCTTTATTTCCACCAGCATAATGAATATGTTTAGCCGTTCGTATATCTACCCACGCAAAATTCAAACCAAATTAATAACGAGTATTTAAATTTTTATTTAGTTCTTTTTATCTACATATTTACATACATACATATATAATAAATGTCCATCGATTAATCAATTTGCTAGCCGTACTCAAAGGTAAGGTTAACATAAGGAAGAGCTAAGTTCGGATGCTACTGAACATTTTGTACTCTTGCTTGTAGTAATTTTAGTTCACGTCAACTAAAATTACATATATTAAAAACAACAAACTCGACCAAAGAGGCTATTTTAATATATGTATTTATACATTTAATTTGATGTGGAAAACGGCAACCAGAGTATCGGAATTAATTATACTTATTACGCATATCAGGTTTAGACCAAAGTATAGGTCAACTCCAATCTAATTCAGCTCTAAACCATATAATTATGAAGAAAACGGAAAATATTTTATAGGATATACGATCAGAGAAAGGAACAGGCTGATTGTATTAATTTTGATATTGCTCAAGTATACCCGAGAACATAGGTATAGGTATTTTGAAACAATATTCTATATAAATAATACTCACTCACCGACATGTTCGCAGAATACAACGAAAATCATTATAAGTATATATACATACATATGTATGAGAGTTGGGAGTAGTATCGACTCGATTTTAGCTATTCTTGCCAGTAACACATACTAATAACACGCCATATTAAAACATGTTACCTGGGTTTCATCTAGGTAACTCACATGCACCACCAATCATATAGAGTATAGTCAGCCGGATATTCGAAAATCCTGATTTTAGTTATATAGGGGTTAGGTCCAGCTTTCGCCTAATTTTATCCCTTTTAGTCAAAAAAATACGCTGTTACCAGTAAAAGAAAGATAACTCACATATTGATCGATGTTTATGTGGTATGAAGTGAACTAGGAGTTAAGTAATCTTTATATTATGTACATGTATAGGCGCTAAGGGAAGTGTTTACCAGATTCAACCCATTTTTGACACATAGACGTACTATTGCAGGCAAGAATTTTCTCTGAATTTCAATTATATATCTCATACATTGACCGATATTTACGGTTAAAGTCAATTATAGACACTGGGATCCACATACTCGATACCTGGGAACAGTTTTAGTTCGATTTGGATAGTTTTATCTCATTACTACATTAATTGCTTCGTAATTTGTATACTGGGAAGGGAAAGAATAAAATACAATTTAAAATTTTATTATATGGACAAAAGGTGTGGTTTTAGTCCGCTTGCGCACTGTAACATGGGAATTTTGTCAGTCGAAGAAGTCGATACATACATATATGTGATTTCACCTAAATGTGGGCGGTGCCACGCCCATCGTCCAATTTTGACACCGACTCTTATAAAGCCCTCTCATACCATCTCGGAGGTAAAATTTAATGTCCCCCCTGCCTTTTTACTGCGATCGCCTGTGCCAAGTTCTAGCGGGTTTTTCAATAAGATCGCTACAAAAGTTTTTTTTAAATAAAACAAAAACGGTTTGGGATGTCAATGAAATTCTTTATTCCTGTGGAAGAGTTTGATGCGGTTTATGGACGGGCGGCGTCATTGGGCCGTACTTCTTCCATGGTGATCAAGAATGCACGTTATTCTGAATGGGAATCGCTACCCCTCAATGATAACCGAATATTTTTGGCTCGGATTGGATGATATGGACTTGGACAATGTGTGGTTCCAAGAGGCCACACAATGAATGTCACAATCGATTTATTGAAAACTAAGTTTGGTGAACGTGTTATCTCACAAAATGGCCCAGTCTATTGGCCGCCTCAGTCGTGGTATTTGACGCCGTTAAACTATTTTCTGTGGGGCTACGTCAAGTCTATGGTCTATGTGAATAAGCCAGCGACGATTGATGCACTTCGTACGAATATCGTTACAGCAGTATCGGCCGATTTATGCTTGAAAACCGTCGAAAATTTGGTCAAACGTCTGGACTTCTGTAAGCGTACCCGTGGTGGCCTAAAGAAGTTTCATTACTATATCTCAATTTTTACTCAAATTACAGCTTGCATAGACGGACAGACAGTCACCATGATTTCATGTCGTCTCTTTAATATAAATATAATTCTCTGTAGCAACATGTTGCAAGAATACAAAAGAAAGCAGATAACGAGTTAATAGGTGTATAGGACAGCTTGAAGAAATCGAAGACTTAATACATATGTACATCATATAGTCATTAACCAATAATGGGTTCTCACGACAGCTCTCAAGACAGATTATGAAATGTACTACCAAGAAAAGAAGATCAGAATTGACATCGAGAGAACTGTGTGAGTGAGTGTATACAGGTCTGTATCAAAACCAGTCCCCTGGATTACTTTGGAGCAATATTATAAATTCTGAAAGGTCAGAAATTATACTGGTTCTTATGATTGTAACAATTGTAATTAATTTTATAATAAATTTCATACGACTGTGGGCCGATAAGTTATTACATCACGGTGTCACTGTCGCAAAGTAAAATTTCTACCTTTTAACTGTAGACGAGTGCTGTCGAAAGACAAATCAGACTCAAAAAGGATTTTATCGGATCGATCGTTTAGTAGGTTTTTGTTTTTGGAAGGGAAATCAGGCAGTGAATTAAAAGAGTCCTTGGATGCTTTATACGATGACTCTTATTAACCAATATATCTGATTTAACGAGTTGCACCCAGCACTACCAACCGCCCTGGAAACGGCTACGACGGTGAATTTGTGACAAAAGCTCAAATATTCATCGACTGAATGGCGAATAATTGAAGCTGTATGAGATAACTAACCCACTGTATGTAGGCATCAGAAAAGACGGCTTGGATTGTATCTTGCATGAGTTTATGAGAAACGATAACGAGAACGGTGCGACTTTTCACAACCGTCAACGACATAGATGTGCTAGTACACAAGGCAAAACGTCCGACTTATTGTGTCGATTCGACACTGAACAGCAAGAAAACTACCGAATTAAAAAGTACTCTTCCACGTTGCAATCCAAGAAACGTAGGGATCTATGTATATAGTCTGTCAATGTCAACCGAGCATTTTTTGAACTTTGCCATTCATAAAAATTCATCTAACAATAATTTCAATAAATAAAGTTCGCAGCAACTCGAACTGACGTATGGAACGACGCATGGCGCATTTTACGTCGAGATCTTAAATTGAAGGTTAACATACAGCTTGTGCAAGGACTGACATCGCTCCGCTCTAAGAGCTCTTGAAAAGTTCAAAGAATATTCGACGTTTTCGAGCCAAATTTTGTTCAGCGATGAGACCCAATTCTGACTAAACGGGTATATGAACAAGCAAAATTGCCGCATTTGGTACGAAGAGCAACCTGAAGAAATTCAAGAGCTCAACGGAAGGAACGTCTGAGATGAATCCGCAGCCAAAATTTGAAGAGATAATCAAAAAGAAAATAAATGCCAAAGAATGTTCTTTCGAATGTTAATAAATGTTCCCCATTAAATTTTCTATTTGTGTTTTTTCTTTAAAAAAAAAGTAGGGAACCTCGAAATGGTTATGAAGATTTACTTATTCCTACATTGGCGTTGCATGGATTTCTAATGAATTTTCTTTTCTCATAAACAAATAATTATTATTAATTATCCGATTCAAACCATTTTTGGCATATCAGGAAAGGATTTGACCCGAATTCGAAAAACATATCTCACAGCTTGAGCAATATTTCCCATAAAATCTTGGCGGTAGGAACCGGGGTATCTGGTTTTTTGAACCGTTGTAGTCTGATTTTGAAAATTTTTGGTCACAAGATGATTTATTTTAAGCGAACTATTCCGGCAAAGTTTTATCCCAATACATTCATTGTTGCTTGATTTCAATACTAAAAAAAAAGTTCCAAATGAAACGTTGTTGTAGTTCGATATCGCTTAAATTCGCACCGTACAGAAATGCCAAGATAATATTCCGTTCTTACTTTGGTCGACATGGGTCCTTAGATATACACTAGTGAGAAAAAGTTTGCGTACAAGACTCATATGCTTCCTATTAAAACACTTCCAGAAATAACAAAAAAATCGAAAAAATTTTCTTTTTTATTTACATGTTGGAATTCAGTTTTTGTATACATACATTTTAATACTGTTGGATATAAATTAGGGTTAAAAACAAGAATGAAATCAAAAATAGACAAAGTTCACTTCAGAAAAAGTTTGCGTACAAAAAAAATAAAAAATTACAAAAATGTATTTTATATGAAAATGAGTTTCTAGTAACTAGTTGGATACCCTTTGCGTTGTAGGACCTCTCTTAGTCGTTTTGGCATAGAATTTACGAGATTTCATTTTGCTCCATTCCTCAAGGATAACATTTTTTAGCATCTCCTTCGAAGAAATCTGGTGTTGGCGGTTTCGACGCTCTAATAAATCCCATATGTGCTCAATAGGGTTGAGATCTGGTGATTGAGGGGCGTATGTAGTTGTTTGGGCACATTGTAGAGGGGCCAGAGCTTAACAATTTCTGCAGTGTGCTTGAGGTCATTGTCTTGTTGAAACAAATACCTGTCTTCCAATCCCAATTTAACTGCGCTTTGCTGCTTTAAATTCGCCTTAAGAATGTCCAAATAAATTCTTTTATTCATTGTTGACTAAATAAACTGGATATTACCCACTTGTTTACTGGACATACACCCCCACACCATCACGCCACCACCACCGTGTTTCACGGTCGCCGCGACATTTTCTTTAATGAGTGCAGTTCCAGGTTTTCTCCAAATAAGCTTTCGTCCTTTTGTTCCAAATATAAAAACTTGCATTCATCTGAGAAAATAACGGGTTTCCAGAACTCAGTGGGCTTATTAACGTGCTTTTTAGCAAATGCAACTCGATTTAGCCTGTTGGTCAATGATATGAATGGCTTCTTTCGTGCGACTCGGCTCCGATAACCGGCTTTTTTGAAAGTTTTGCATACGGTGTCACTGCAAATTGTTTTCTGGAACCTTATTTTAACATCTCTGGCAACATCTGAAGCCTTCACCTTTGGATTTTTTTGTAATTTCTTAAGAACGTAGCGCTTTTCACGGTGGCTTAGTTTAGGGGGACACCCTGAACGAGGCTTTGTGGCGGTAGAACCCATCGATTTGTACATTTCGATCACTCTTTGAATCGAGGAGTGTGCTCTGCCCCCCTACAATTATTTCTCTTTCACCGCGGCTGGTTGGGTTTCTTTGTCTGCCCATTTTACAAAATTTTCTTTTATTGAAAAAAATTTCAGGAAAAGAGTTTATTTGATTTGAACAAGTCGGATGTAACTAGTTTCAGTGCTACTTTTCCAGAAAAAGCTATTGGGATTCCCCTTGTTTTATTTTGTACGCAAACTTTTTCTGCGACGATGTTGACATCTTTTTAATAATTGTTAAAAAAAGCTTGCCACATTTTATGATGGTTCCAAATTTTATAATGCAACCATAAAAATTGAAGTTTATTGGTGATAAAATTCATAATGAGCCATATACAAATATGCTGGAAATTTTGTACGCAAACTTTTTCTGACTAGTGTAAGTTCTCACTGAAATGTAGGCTGTAATAAAACCTTGTCGTATCACATCGGGTGTTCAATTTAACGTCACTTGCCGATATTTTTCATTATTTATCATACCCTTGTGGGGAGTGGGCGTTGTTTTATCTGATTTCACCCAGTTTTATAATTTTTTCAGAAATATTTACTCACAGATGCCCTTTTCTAATGCGATTCGATTTTTTATCTGAATTTAGAGCTTGGTAACGGGACTTTATAGGTTTACATTAAATGACATTTTGGGGGCGTGTCGGTAGTCCGATTACGAACTTCTACGAACTCGCTTTACCTTTTCCAAGGAACACGTGTACTAAGTTTCATTACGATATCTTAATTTTTACTGAAGTTAAAGCTTTCACGGATGGATGGACAGACAGACAGGCGCTCGGAATTCAACTCGTCTCGTCGACCTGATCATTTATATATAACTACATATCTATCTCGATTATTTTGAGGTAATACAAACAACCGTTATAGTAATAATATACTCTGTAACAACAAGTATACACATATTAGAGAAAAACATGAAATATAGCACTCTTGCTTGACTAATTCTAAAACGTAATCGTAGGCTAAGACAATAAATAAAAAAACGGTACGTTCACTTAAAACATTTTACTTATATTTGAAAAGACTTTCCTCAAGAGTTCAAAAAGTAAAGTATTTCTCTTCACATTAAATAACCTGACGATTATTAAAATATCTACCTAATATTAGATATTAAAAAAATACTGTTAGATATTTGGAAAAAAAAAATTTTCCACTTATGAATATCTTCATTCAACGATTTATACAACTTTTTAACTGACTGAAAGTGCTTAAAAATAAGATAAAAGCCAATTTGCCAAGTGCAAGCAATTTTATATCTAACGTTCTTTCGACCGTCCGGAAGCATAGCTTTTCAAATCTTTATTGAATTATTTTACAGAGTTCTGCCGCTATGACAACAGCAACAGCTCATTGTTGATCGACTTAAAATTCCAACACCAATTGTCTAGAGAAATTTATTTTTATAAAATTTTAGACAAACTACATGAAATATTATTGAATGAGTTTATGGATAAAATATGATGATGAATAGATGTGTGGCATTCCGAATTAAAAATTCAAGTGCCTGTTCAACAATATCTTTTATTAAAAACTTAAGTGTTATATTAAAAAATATATCTTCTATATGCATTTAAAATTTTATGTTTTGTTATAGAAGTACTTTTGCGATAAAAATTCATTCAATTTGCTTTTTATATAAGCAATGCCAAAGTATTTTTTTAATGATTTGTATTTTCATCAAACACTATTCATTCCAATTGATTTACTAATTAGAATTTCCAATTAGCTTGATCTAATTAGATTCAACATTGATGGACTTTCTAAGTATAGCACAATTCTAATTGGATAATCCCTTGTCAATGGCCTCATTTGTATTCTATTTATCGCGTGTACACCACACAAGTGTTCACGTGTGACCTTCCCATGAGGAAATGACAAATGTTCAAAACAGCAGCTGCAACAAATACACAACGGTAGCAGTAAGAAATCCACCCCAAAACAATATAAGAACGCGCCATTGGAGAACTGGTCGTTTGTTAATGCCAACTCGATTAGACATCCTGTAGGCATAAAATCGGTAGGCGCATATTTGAGCTACACTCTTGTGTGAGAAAATTCCCGCACTGTTTCGTTTTACCTTTTCATTTTTTTAAATGTTTTTATTTTTTGAAATTATATGTTTCGGACATGTTGATACGCCCGCAATTTCTATAGGAGAGAGAAAAAGACTGACTGGTTGTAAAAGTTTTTTAAATGACAGCAAGTCCCTATCTCGCTCCCACATAGGTTGCAGAACGTTTACTCCGAAAACATACATTTAATTTTAATTTATAACGCAGTGACTTTAATTCATCACATTTCACTACAATAAATTATTTGTTGCTGATTATATTCGTTGAGCTCCGTACGAAGGCTGTGTGCTAGTATTTCAGCGCCTTTGTAGCCACGTCGTCGTATTTGAAAATGTAGCGCCATTTCATTATTAGAAATCATCACGTACGACTACTGGGGAGCTAAATTCGTGTATGTGCGCCCCAAACTAAACGACTCCACTGTGCAGCTGTAAATGACGTTTGAAACGACGAAATGCGGACATGAAACGGAAAACCGAACCCAACCAATGGGCAAATAAATGCGCGCGCGTTTTGTAGACGAATGCTCCGTGCTCTTGATGAGAGCGATTGCGTGTTTGTGGGCATGTGAATTTGAGAATGTATTCGTACACGACGCTGTTAAGAGAAACGCGCGCAAAACAAAGTCAGTTCGGCCGCAGTAGCGCGCTGAATCGACGGCAAAGTTAGCGCATTTCAAACGAATCAATGATGGTGCTCTTTTTCTTGACGTGAAGAGGGGAATTACAATATTTCCATAAAAAAAAAAAACAGTAAAGCAGAGAAACATTCGCTGGCACTTCTCGTGGCTTAGTTTGGTTTTCTAAAAAGTTCTTTCCGTGTTTTTTAATTTAAACATTTACTATAGGAAAACTTGACTACTAGTACTTGAATAAAAATAATTTTAAAAACTTTTATTACTATGCTGCATGTGCAGACACATTAAATCGTCAATCATTTGCAATTGCTAGCAAATTTGTTAATAATAAAAATTAATTATCAAAAAATTAAAAAAAAAAAACTTTATAAAAATTAAATGATGGGTTATTTTTAAATCCCACATGCCCAAACAAAAAATCATGTTTTCTTCCTACTCTACTGTACTACACGAGTTCCCGGCGGGTGAATTAGGCGGAAGCAACGCACCACACCACCACTGTCGCCATTCCACTACGTAGCGCAGATTGCGTAATCATCAGTTCTTTCAAAAGCTCAAAAATGTGTCATCATTTTCATCACTTCCTTTTTATACGTCTATTCGTGTGCTTTGCATTGCAACGTGGTACGCCTCGTTTTTTTTTTAATTATTATGCTTGGCGGAAATTTTATCGACTCTGTAAGCACTCGTAATTTTAATGAAAATGTGCTTTTCATTAGCTGGCACTTGAATTTTAAACTTTTACGTAATCGTTGTGAGTCACCAGCATATTTAATGGGAAATGTTTAGTATCGCGCCGGTTTAGTATCGTTTATGGAGAAAAACAGGGAGGGGCTAACCCCCCTTACCCCCCCGTATTGGAAAGAGGAGGGATCAAACTTTTTAATAAACCCCCCCTCGACCCCCTAGAGCCCCTAGGGACCTGTAGGGAGCCCTTTGAAAATGACCAAAAATCAGTGTTTTTGCTCACTTTTCCATACAAACTGAAACCAATGCAACCCAGCCAACATTTTTGTATGGACAAGAAATCATAATAAAGAAAACCAAAATGTGTAGTACTACTTTTTGCGTTGGCGGCCTTCGGCCGCGCTCTAAAAAAATAACCCTGGTCGGTCCAACACCGGGGTGTATCAAATTTTTTTCGCTAGAACTCCTTTTTGCGTGGGCGGCCTTCGGCCGCGCTTTAAAAAAATAACCCTGGTCGGTCCAACACCGGGGTGTATCAATTTTTTTTCGCATAGAACTCCTTTTTGCGTGGGCGGCCTTCGGCCGCGCTTCAAAAAAAATAACTCTAGCCGGTCCAACACCGGGGTGTATCAATTTTTTTCGCATAGAACTCCTTTTTGCGTGGGCGGCCTTCGGCCGCGCTTCAAAAAAATAACCCTGGTCGGTCCAACACCAGGGTGTATCAATTTTTTTTCGCATAGAACTCCTTTTTGCGTGGGCGGCCTTCGGCCGCGCTTCAAAAAAAATAACTCTGGTCGGTCCAACACCGGGGTGTATCAAATTTTTTTCGCTAGAACTCCTTTTTGCGTGGGCGGCCTTCGGCCGCGCTTTAAAAAAATAACCCTGGCCGGTCCAACACCGGCTACGCCATCCACAGTATTTTAGCATTGAACACCTTTTCGCGTTCACTTCATACATTTATTGCTAACTGGGTTTAATTTATTCCCTTTTGTTCGTGCTTTCTCGGCAATTTGACAGTTCAAATTAGGCAGTCATTTTGGTTTTTCGCATTATTGAACTCAATGCAGAAAAAGGTGTATTTTATTTAAAGATTTACAAACAAATTAACAATCAAAAGTAATAAAAAACAGTACTAGTGGTTTTTATAATTCATAAATAATATATGTGCGTGAAAATGTATCCATATTTGGTTTGGTACAATGCACAACAGATGAAAATACACTAGCATATATTGAGAAATATGCAAAAAATAGCATTTTTTAAAGTGAATTTTTGAAAAAAATTGTGAACCGATTTTAATGAAATATGTTTTAAAATAAAGTTCGATAAATTAAGCATACATGCGTGTTTAAAATTTTCCATTTGGTTCTCTCGTTTAGGTAGAGTGAGCCAAAATTAACCGGCGCGATACTAAACCCAACCCTATTTAATTATATTAATTATAACGGAAATATGTTAAATCGATTTTTTTAAATTAAATATGCATTCCATAAATGTCCTTTTTTATGAACGCTTTTATATTTTAATTGCTTTTATAATTTTTGTCCTCGCTTTTGCGTGCCCAAGAACATGCACACATGCACGTGATATTTTATTGTTCCAACAGCAATTTTTAAATGCTTTTTATATTTTATATTAATTAATGTTTAATTTCTTTTCTGAAAAGTTTTTTTTATTCATAAAAATTACGCGACGTTTTCTTTTTTGTTTTTACTCAGCATTAGTCAAAGTTCAGAATTAGCCCAATTGGACTGCCAACAAGGCGCATATAGCAGCAACTACGATGAACGACATCATTGCTACTTTCAATTAGTTCACATTCACATTTTTTGTTTTACCAAGTACTATATGCACACACATTTTATATATTATATATTTTTTCCTTCAAGCACAGCGACTTCAAGCGCTCGACGTAAAAACACGAACCGTACACAACCACGAACAACGAACGAATGAATTGTGAAACAGAAAAAGGCGACAGAAATGCGTTGTTCCAAAAAATCAACCTCCGCTTCGAACGATTGCCGCGACCAGGCCACACGACCGACGTCAACATCGCAACATCGCTGCGGCCCGAATCGTCGTGTTCAGCAACAGCGCTATGCCAACAGGGGCAATGTTGACGACGACTTGTAACGTTGTGGCGGTGACTCGCTCTTTGCAGCACGGAGAAAACTACTTTGCCTGCGTTGGGCACTGCACAAGTGTTGGGGAAATTGTATGCTGTTGCCTACCTACTGAACGCGCAGTTACTGTGGTTTTACATTATAAGCTCTCTAACGTTTTTTTTATTACTCCAGACGGGTTGTGCAGCGCAGCGGCCATGTAACGTAGTCGTTGGCAGCGTCATTGTTGTAATTCTGCCAACGCTGAAGAGCGTGCTTGCTTTGCTTATCTTTTTATGTTCTTATATAAGTAAGTGTAAGAAAAAGCTTTTTGTGGACATAGTTTTTGGTTGCTATGTGTGCAAAGTTTTTTAGGCGCCAAAAGGGTAAAAGGGGTAAAGCACAAAGCCTAAAAAGCGCGCTTCATTGCTGTGTACTCAATGTGCTGCTGCTGCAGACGGGGGGAAACTGCTACATATGTATGGGTATGTGGAAGTATATAGTTAGAAACATTGAATTTGAGCGAGCTTTCAGGAGTTATCTCTGGAAAAGTTTTTGTGTGTATGTATTTTCATTTGTAGTTTCAAACGCTTGTAGGTCAGCAGTTAGTAATTCTCGCTATATGCTTGCTTTGCAGCTTTGATTGCCATGCCTCCGTGAGTTCGTGCTCATTTTTGGCCGCGCTCTCATACTCACACTCATATACACATACATATGTATATTGTATATAATATATGTATGTGTATATAATATAAAGAGCTGCCTACAAGGTGGAGAAAGCTTTTTGCTGCCACGAGTAACGACGACAGCAGCAATGGAGACAACTTTAGTTGCCTTGCAAATCGATGAGTGTACAAACAAGAAATTATATACATACACGTTTATATACAATGACAAATATACAATATATGTATATATGCGCTCTTCTATATACATATATATCTTATATCTACATATATGTATATGCATGTGTATATATCGTATTGTACCCATAAACAAGTTGGGCAAGTTTGTCGTTGACACACATTTTCTACTGTTGCCTGTTCGCTGCTGTTTTGTTGCTCGTGCCACTGCTTTCGCCGTCGTCGTCGTTGCCGACGCCACATAACCGCTACGTTGTAGCATGAAAAGTTGTTGGCTGCAAAGCGTTGTGGAGCAGTGGGGCACTTGGGCCATGTTGGTGCTATGCGAGTGTATGCATACTTTAATATTACATACATATTTATATACATGCATACATATATATATATGTATATATACATTTTATCTCTAAGTATGTTTGTATCTAGTATATGGGTACATGTGAGACTGGTTTGGTTTGCTACAACTTTTTCTTGCCTGACTGCTGTGCTGTGCTTTGGCATCCGCAGCACACTGTGTGTTAGCTTTTGGTGCGTTCATATCTGTTTGTTAAGGAAATTTCCACTACTCTCTATTCCAACGGTGTAGTCATCGCTGTTATTTTGTTTTATTTTTTCTGTTTATTCCTTTTCTGCTTGGCAGTCAATACGGAAATTACAATATGTTTTCGCTCGGGAAAAAATGTATACAACGAAATTGTTGGCGAATAACATTTTCTCTGCGAAGGAAATTGATTAATTTGTTTTCGATTTTCAATTTAATTTTGAAGCATAGAAGTGCAGCAGCTGTATGTATGTATGTATGTAAATATATGCATACATATGTACATAAATAACTTTGTATATGAAGTTGTCAATAATATCGGCAATTAAACGTGCAATTTTTGTTAGCTTTTGGGTACTTTGCCTCAAAATTTCGACTCAATTAGTGTTTGACTCAATTGAGAGGCTTACGGAAATTGAGCTACTCTGAATTATTACGATATGAGGTAGTTATTTAAATTTACAAAAACTTTAATGTTAATATACATACATATGTACATTTGTATAATATGTAATTATATATGTATGTATGTACATATGTATGTACATTTGTTAACGCTGCTGCTTGAGTGAAAACAAATTGAGTTTTTTTATGAAAATCTTAGCTCTTGTGAAAAGCACAAAAGCAGAATGACTTAATATTTGTGCATGATATGTATGAATATATGTATGTACATACATAACTACATACATATGTATGTAATAAATTCCTCTTAATTCCGAATTTAGTCAATAATTATGTACATACATATGTATATATGTATCTACTTACATATGTATGTTTCTATTGTAGATATGTACATATAAAATATGTATGTATGTATATTTTTTTAAATTTTGTAAGGGGTATGTACACACGTACATACATAGATGGGTAGGAATCGCGCAGAGAGCTTTTTAATTGGAGGGTCCTAGCTAGAAAGGAAGTTTGAAAGTGCATGTCTCCGTCATCTTACATTTATTTTGTGTGGAGCAGGGTGAATTGGAAACATTCAGGTACAATCACTTACATTGAACAGCATTTGCAAGACTGTGGTTGAAACATCTCGACAGTTTTATTTTCGGCGAACTAGGAAGCTTATTCGAAACTAAAATTAGACGTTTCAGCAAATTTGTGTTAGGTTCAAAGCGCTTTGTCGATTTGTAAGGGTCTAATGATCTATTTTATGAGCGTTATAAGCTGTCCAATTGAGATCCCTGTTAGGATAGACCTCATAACCTAAGGGGCCATCCACAAATTACGTCACACGAATTTAAGGACAATAAACCATTTTAATGATATACTGGCTTACGCTCATAAGTTTGAAATTACTTGCCCATGTAAATTATTGGAAAAGCGAGTTAAAATTTCTTTTTCTTTCCAATAAAAAATGTAAAAAATATTTATATTATTTTCCAATACCTCCAATAAGCCAAATGTCCGCCTCTTCTCCCCAGTTTTGCTTTGACTTTTACATATTGATTCGAAGAACTGAAATGATAAGAGAGAAATTTATGATTAATATTTGAGTTTGATTGTATGTATGCATATATTATATTATTATATACGAATCATATGTATAAGACTTTGAAAATATGTAAGTATGTATGTAAACAAATTTCTAAACCTTTCCAAGAGTTATGCTACATTGCACTAGTAACATTACTACTTAAGTATTAAATGTATACATGTATGTACATGCATACATATGTACATATGTATATTATATTAAAGAATATTTCTTATAAAGAAATATTAAAAAGTTGAAAAATAATTTTATATTGTACTACCTAGAAAAAACTGAAATTTTCAAAAAAGGAGCATTTTTCACTCCTAAAATTCTTCAGAGAACAGTTTAATTGTATCTATGGATAACCAAAAAGTAAAAAACCAAAATAAATTTACAGTTAGAATTAAATAAATTTTTTATTTTGAAATCTCATATGTATGTATGTATAAATGACAGCTCCTTTCTTGCTAATCAATATTTATGTACATACATATGTATGTATGTATGTATGTACATAAGTATATTCTTCCAATTGCACTGCTATACGTGCCACAACAACATCTGATTAGATTGCGAAAAATCATCTGATCCGTACACTCATTCCCAGTCCCATCTGGTTACAAAGTAGCACAGTGGGTTAAATACTCAATTGAAACGCATACCTACAAACACACACATACTCATATCAAAAGCCAGCGCATCGGAGAAGCAACGCTGGCAACAACTCAACAGCTGTAAAATGACATGCTAGAAAATACGGTAAGTAGAGCAAGCAGAAGAATTACAACAATGCGGGAAAATACAATATCTATGTACGTACATACATATGTACATATGTATGTTTGTATGGCATTATATGGGCGCATAGATTACTAAGTATGTCGGTGATGCATCCATGCGCAGTGTGTCACAATGCAACTAGCAAAAGTGTTGTTGTTGCTTTTGCGGCAAGTGCCTGCGAATATATTGCAGCTAAAAGTGGGCCATGCACAGGTTGTTTCAACATGGGAGAACGAACTGGTTGAATGTGCAACACTGGAAGTGGGACAAAATAGCGATGGTGAGTACCCTGTAGGAAAATTGAGTGAAAGCGGGTTTGTCGCTGAGGGATTGAATATGCTACATACATATGTTCGTAGTATTAGCTGGTGAGTTTTTGGGATCGTACGAAATTTGTTATTATTGGAATTATGATACAGTCAAGAAAATATTCCTTTTAATAATTTGAAATCTTTTTTTTTCTTTTTTATGGCAGTTATCTAATATTTTTTTTTTCTGAACTTTTAGTAAGAAGTTTTTCCACTAAAAAAACGGATTTTTTGAATTTTTATTGAAGAGACGGAACGACTGGCACGCCGTTGTAAACTCGGCTATAATTATAGCTTATGCAATTAAGAAGAAGAAATAAAAAAACTCATGTTTAGAGAATTTAATGTACTTTAATAATCTGATTCATTTGAAAAATTTTGTACTTCTTTAATCTCGTAGCTGATAGCCAGAAGCACTTCTGAAAAAAGTTGCCGGGCAATGAGGAAGATTTATGTGCTTAAACTCATCTCAAATCTAAAAAATCCAAAAATAATATATTATTACAATAGATGAATATACATAAGTAATGAACGAAGGACTAGTCCAAATTTTGATTTTTGGCAGAAAATAATTAGCTTTTTGTGAAAAAATTGCACTTCAAAGCTGCTTAAAAATTTGTTATGAAGAATCGTATGTCTTCGATCTTTACCTGACAAATAGGTAAGTATATCTAAGAAGCTCGTGTGGTATTCCACGTCGATCGGTCCCACCCGTATCGTAGAGAATTTTTTCACCGACTAGGATAACAAAGTTGCGAAAAAACGTGCTTTTTAAAACTTTTAAGAGCCAATCACATCATATCTCCGAAACTATTTACCGAATCATTTTAAAATTTTCGCAGAATATGTTATACTACATGTATATATTCGATATCGAAAAAAAATATTTTGAAATGCCCAAGTGGATTTAATTTCTTCAATAAAATTGTATAAAAAATAAGTTAAAATTTGTTTTCAATAATATTTTTTTACAATATTCGCTGTCTAATCATTCCTTTAGGCCATTAATTTATAAGTATGTGTTGAAATGCCCAAACGAACTCTGAATAAAGCAATACGTATGTCTGTATGTGAGTATGCACACCTAGAACGACTGCCAGTTTATTGAGGCCAAACAAGGGAATAGAAAATGCAGCATCAGCATTGGCCGAACAGAGAGTAAGGGGGACGACAGGATAAGAACTCGTTTCTACTTCTATTTATGCGTGCATAAGCAATTTGTTTTGCTACCGAGCACAAGTTGCAACAAATATGAAACAAAAGCAGAAAACAACAACAAAACCAATTATATAGCTGATGACTACAGCAAACAAGCAGCCGGTGAACATTTTTGCATCACTGTGTTGCTGATTTTTGTTGTTAACTTTTTGATTGTGTATGTAGTTGTATACATACATATGTAAATATATGCTTAAGGTAATCCAAACAGACATGTGTATATATTTTTTCTCAATATATGTACATATGTATGTATATTTTATGCCAATACACGTAACAATTCAATGCGTTATCTGATTTTCTATATGGTTAACTGGGTTATCGATGCAATTTGTTGCATATTTAAAGAAATAGTGCAACAACAACAGCAACTACAAAAAAAAATATATGTACATATGTAAGTGCGCATAAATTATGTTACTAAACACCTTCACAGGATTATTGCAAAGCGGTGGGAGTTTAAAAGACAGCATTGGCGAGCAGCGGCGGGGTAACAAGCATATTCAACTGCTGCGTATAGTTTTTGTTGTTATCACACTCACTATCCTATGTAAGTACATTGTTTCAGGAGAAAGGATTAGTACACAAATTTTTGTTTTTGTTTCAATGAGCAATAACTAGTCGATGCTATTGTTGCTGCGTCTAAAAATTAGTGCTTAATATTATATATGTATATACAAACATACATATGTATGGAGTAGCGTGCAGTAGCTGCCAAAGACAGCGCTGTCAACGACCCGACATCAACCAAACATTAATTTAAGTACCAGAAAAAAAATGGCATTTACTTCAGCCCTAATAGCTGTTGCACACCTAATTACCCCTTCTACTTGTAGGACAGCAGCGCTGTTGCCTTTTTGTCTCCTCCTTCATACATGTTAATCGTGTCATTGATATTTCGTCCCAACAGTTATTACGCAGATTGTAACCGCGAGTGTTGTGAATTTAAGTTAAGCCTTTTAAAGTCACGAAATTATTGATAAATTGTTTAAAATAATTAGTTTGTAATGAATTTATCAGTGTTATTATAGTAGTTCTAGTGAAATAATTGTGAAATTAAAGGAAATGCGTAATTTATGTGGTTGAAAGTGTGTTTTGCATAAATTACACTGAAAGTTGTAAGGGACAAAAAGTAGCGAGTTGAATGAATTTGCAACTAATTTTATGGAGATTAACACCTGCTGAATAAGCGAGAATTTACTATGATTTCTTTACTAAAATTATTAATCATAATTTATTGTACAAATGCCATCAATCAACAATAATAGTATTTAAATAAGTAGTTTAAAAAGCAAATTTGGTAGGCATTTTGTAGTTCACGAGGATTAAGCGTCAAGGTCAAATGTGGTCAGAGAACAGTTTTTGGTGCACTTAATCGCCTTTGCATTCTTAAGTATGTGCGGATATGTAAATAGTTCAATTTATGGAATGCATGCATGTAATAGGGAAAATTTTTGGAAAAAGCGGCATTAATTAAATACACATTTGTGATGCATTTTTACACATAAATTTTTTTTTTTTGAGGAAATACTGCAGCAGCAATCAAGCCATAGTGAAATGAACTGTAAGGTGAGTACTTACTAACTTGAAGAAATACCTATTATTTTTTATTGAAAAATATATGGAATAAGAAGGCATTATCTAGCTTCACCTAAAATGCAAAACAACGTATCATCAAAAAAATCGAAAATTGCTCTCAGATATAATAATAAATATACATAGGCTGCTATATATATTTCTGGACTAGGCAACACTAAGTGTTGCCAGGTGCAATCTGACATTTCCATTGGAAAGTTTGACATTTTTTAGCATAACATCACTTAGAACATTTTGTCATTTAATAGTGAATTGTTTTATTTACAGGGAATTAAAAAATTCATCCCGGCCAAAAAAACGGAATTAACTCGAGAACATTTTCGTGCGATCATTTTTCACAACTTTCGACGTGGATTATTACGATAAGAGTGCATCGATGAAGTAAAATCTTTGTAAGGCTATGAAGCACCATCCTATAGCACTGTGAAAAACTGTTACAACGAATTCAATCGTGGCCAACGCTTGCTCAAAGACGAATTCCGTGAAGGTCGTCCAACAGCAGTTGTGCCAGAAAACATCGATGCCGTACGTGAACTGATAATGCAAGAGCGTCATGTAACATACCTTCAGATAGAGGCATGCCTATGCAATTCTCCCACCAGCATACATTCGATATTGCATGAACACCTCGCCGTTAAAAAGGTTTGTTCTCGTTGGATCCCGCACAATTTGACAATCGCTCAAAAAAAGGCTTGCTGAAAAAATACGATCGCGGTGCTTCAAAAGACGTTTATAAGATCATCACAGTTGACGAATCAGGGATCTATGCGTATGAGCCCGAAACAAAACAGCAATCGACCGTGTGGGTCTTCCAAGACGAGCCAAATCCAACAAAAAAAAAAACATTTTCGTTGATAAATATGCCTATTTTCATTATTAGGCCAGAAATATATATAGCAGCCCTCGTATAACCACTTTATAACCAAATCTCAAATTTTCTTTCTATATAAAAGTATGATAACCAATATCAGTACATATGTATGTACATATAACCATTTTATAACCATCACTCAAATTTCTATCTACTACTATCGTCTACTATATCGTTTTTCCTTCGCCTGTAAACTTTTGAAAAGTGATGTTACCTTACCTTGCATTTTAGGTGACGATATTTACTTGCATGGCTTAAAGAGCCTAATTTTGATTTAATAAAAGCGCAATAAAATAACGAAATCATTTAAAATTTCAAATGGTTTTAGAAACTAGTTTAACTAAAAAAAAATAAATACGTAAGTATGTACATATGACGTCATTAGCTAGACAAAAATTTTGAAACGATGATGACACCATACATAAATTTTAGTAGACAAGTAATACATGATGAATAATTTACGGTATCGTACTATAAATAACTGCTTACATATTTGGTAAAATCCCATTTTATTTACTTCGCCTTCCCACTAAATATCTAGCATCAACTAACCAATAAAAAAACTAATACATACATACATTCATCCTTATATATTTAAGTATTTACATACATATATTTACAATTGCCTTTAAAAAATGAAATAAAATGCTCTTAACAGCCAAAACGAAAAACTATAAAATTTAAACAACAAAATGGGTTGACGAACCAAGCTGTGGGAGCAAATGAATGAAATGGAATGAGTTGAAGCAATTGTGAAAAAGAAAGTATTAAATAAAGTCGGAGAAAAACCAGTTGAACACGATTTTATTACGTTTGCATGTCGTGCGTTGATTTTAGATGCACAGCTAAAAAAATAATATGTAATGAACCAGAAAAAAAATATATATATCACAAAACGGAAAAATAATTCTCTTATAGTACATATGTATGTAAGTGGCGTAACGGCTTTTAGCGTAGATAAATATAAGTGAAAAACTGTATACAATCATGTGGACATATTTAAATATGTATGTGTATAACTGTAAAATTATTTTATTGTAGTTGTAACAGATTTCTGTGTTATTTTTCATAAACAGCGAGAATTATCTTTGAAATTTTGGTTTTGGGGATGTAAATATGATAATGTAAATATAATATTATAATATAAAATTTTGAAGTGATTAGATTATATTTAGAGTATTCACTAATCTGCGCCGCAAATGGTAGACATCCTTCCGTAATCAGCGGCTACAGCGAAATATCTAGGGCTCATCCTGGATGATTTCATGGAAGCCGAATATCGTAGTATAGCAAAAAAGGCATTGATTGCCTTATAGCTGCTGTAGAGGAGTCATTGTCAAAAGGTAGGGTCTCTCACCCAAAATGGTTTTCTGAATCTACCAAATCATAATCAACCCCATTATGTTTTATGGTATCTTTATGTGATGAAGGGTTTTAGAAAAGACCACACTTGCAAAGAAAGTTAAGAGCGTTCAATGGGCGGCGCTCATTAGCATGTGCTGGGCTGGTTCTCTATCCATATACCAGCGAGGGATTTCTGGGTGGGAAGAAGCCGTTGGAGAAGAGGGGCAGTGACCTTCTTTACGGATGCGTCAAAGCTTGGGGGAAAGGTTCGTGGAGGTGTTTACTGTCAGAAACTCTCAATCAACTCTAGTTTCAGACTTCCTGACTAATGCAGTATTTTCCAAGCTGTGGCTGCAGCCATTAAGGAAACAGTAGATCTGCTGCTCCGCCTTTGGAAAATTGTTCATCCACTCAGATAGCCGGCGATAATAGCTTTGCACTCATTAACAGGGCGTTTAGGGTTGATCAAGGAGTGCGTAACGTCACTATCAAAAGCATGGAGTATCTTTGTGATAAGACGGATAAATCCTTTTTACGTACGTAAAATCCTTTTTAACCAAGATCGAACGCAAGTGATCTAGTGATCTCCTAGCCCTTAGTAAGGCTAGTCTCTCCACAGTTGTGATGGTTTTAACAGTCATTGCCCTATTGGCGTACATGCAATTAGGCTAGGAATCTTACCAGACGCCATCTGCAGAAGCTTTATGGAAGAAGACGAGGTGGAAACAACTCAACACTTCCTTCTTGACTGTCCCGCGTTTGTCACGCCTATGTAAATCGCTTGAGAATGCATATGTATGTAAAGTTGGTATATTCGTTTCCTATGAAGAAGCTCAATTCTTCAACTTTGGTTGCGCTGTCAGAGTAGTTCAAAATAGTGTAAATTGTTCAAGGCGGAGATTCTTTAATATCTGTGATCTTGGTTCGATGGGTTAAGAACCAAAGTTGGAGCCTTTTTATTTTCATAAACGGAACGAGAGTCGAACATGTAGTAAGCGCTTTGTTTTTTCCCCAAAAATTCAACTCAAAGTAGAAAGAAGATAACAAAGGGCGGCAGGGAATGAAAGCTGGATTATATAAGATGCCAAATGCTGATCTTCTAAAAGAAAGCTAAGGAATATCATGAAACATTTTACATGTATATATGTATGTACATACATGTGTATACAATCGTTGTATATGCATAGATGTATTATATACCATGTATGTATGTGCTTAGGCAAATATGTAGTACTACAATCATATTTGTATCCTATGTACAATAAGTTAAGAGTCAAACAAACGAACGAAATAATCAAAAAGTTTCCAAATTATCTACAAAATACACCAGCATCGCAGCCATATTGAACCCAACAAGCAGGTAAATAAAACTTTAGCCAAAAAGAAAACGGTAAAACCAAATAGAAACTGGTTAAAGCTACAAAAGACTGAGTTTCGGTATAATACCGTTCGGTTGCCTACAAAGTCAAAGCGTTGAATTAATTTTGTAGTACTGGTTTGCTGAATAAATATATTTACACATACATACATATATACATATGCATGTGTTTGTATGTATGCAAGCGATCTCGCGTCTGTTTGTTTGACTTTTGTCTGGAGAAAAAGGCACGTAAAAATTGAAAAGAGGCCACAGTTTGCTTTTGCCGCCATACTGTTGGCGAGATGCGGGCGACTCACTTGAAAGAGCAAAATTAAAAATTAAAAAAAAAAGCACTATTTTGGTGGGTAGCGAGTTGGCAGCACGATAACAGCACGAAAAATATAGAAAAGCTGTATATTTTCAAATAGTGCTTAAACATTACATATATGTACATATGTATATGTAGATATACATTTACACATAAATGAAATTTTCTCAATACATAATATATACTTCTAACATGCATGTGTGTCTGTGTGTTTGTCACTTGCTATCAACTTTTCTGTTGCTGCTTGGTTGCACAGCTTTGGACCCGTTTGACTTGCTGACACAATCATAGATTCGTTTTTATGTCATGTTGCAAGCTAATCATTGCCCATTACGACATATTGTTGTTTTTATTGCTTTTTGTTGTTAACTGTTTTTGTTTTTTGTAAGCTTTGCTGTATTCGTTAGACTATACATTTATTGTAAAAATATTTGTATACCCTGAGCGACCCTATAAAGTATATACAGTGAAATCCCCATTTCGGACAGTCCTCACAGTCGGACATCTCCTATAACTGGATAAATTTCATTAACAAAACGTGCTCATTATAACTTTTATACAAAACCAATTGCTATAACCGGACTTGAGTACGTTTCAATGACCGGACACGAAAACTATTTTCATAAAATTTTGTTTAAATTATCTCTGATAAACGGACCAGCTTTCGTAAAATGTCTCAAAAAAATTGATTTGATCATTTCAGATGTCTTAAAACAGTTTTTTAAGAACAATATGTTAAATGATCTCAACAAACAAATTGTGGTGTGGTGGCCCAACGGAAACTAATGGAATAATTGTCATCATTCACTTCTGGCTGACATTGGCTCGCATATATTAGTTCAATAGAAATATAGTTCTGGAGATTCTGGCTTTAAGAATATATTTTAAAGACTGGTTTTTGACATGCCCCCCATGTAGACAGCTTACTTAGTTATCAACACGTCAATAAAATAAAGAAATTGTTGCTTGAAAATAGACACTCGATGTCAGATTTCTTACTACTATCGTTGAAATATTGGAAGCACTAGTGAAACCCATTTGAAAAGATCATTTGGATCTAAGAAAAGTGAAAGCAAGATTGGTTCCTAAATCACTAAATTTTTTCGAAAAACAGCGTCTCGTTAACGTCTGTGAAATAATGTTTTCCGACTACCCGAATGTCACTAAAGGTATTATTACCGGTTTAGAGTTTTGGATCTATGCTTGCACCCAGGAAACAGACGATCAGTCTGTCGAATATCGTGGCAAAAGTGAGCCGAAGACGAAAAACCACATCAAAGCATGTCAAAAATCGAGCTTATGCCGATAGTTTTCTTCGCTGATAGAGGTGTGATGCATTCCGAATTCCTTCCGATCGGCAAAAATGTCAACAACGACTACTATTTGAGAGTATATTCCACCTTGATAACGCACCGTCGCGTACTGCATTGATTCTTCGTGAGTTTTTTGTCAAACTTTCAAACAATATCGTATCGCAGCCACCGTATTCGCTTGATTTAGCTCCGTGTGACTTCTGGCTATTCAGCAAACTCAAACGCCCGCTCCGGGGAGACCGTTTTGGCTCAATCGAAAACATTGAAGGCTATTCCGGAAATTCACTTTAACAACTATTTCGAGGATAGGAAAAAACGTTAGCGCTATTGTATTGGGGGATTACTTGAAAGGGGACGACATAAATTATGAAGAAGAAATTAAGAAGTTTAAAATTATGAACAAAATCGTACTATTTTTGGTTCATAGTAGTATGTATAAAAATATAAATACATTAATTGTTCTTTGCTCCACTAACCACTTTCCAACCTAACCTAACGCTGCAATTATTTTTATCGATTTGTCAAACAACTCTACACTTTCAATTCATTAGTTGTGTGAGCAAAAGTAGAAATGACCAGTTTTACACTTTTCTTTGCAAAACTAATCGACCTGTAATAAAAGTACAAAAAAAGTATATAGATATCGAGATCTCGGTTCTACAGACACCTAGTATTAATAGAAAATTACTGAAAATAATTGCTAGTCAACACGACAAGTTGCATTTGCTGCTGCTGTCAAGTCACGCAAACTGTCACTCATAAATCTTTAGCCAACTTAACACTGTACTTAATATCATACACATATGTACATATGTATGTATGTATGTAGCTATAGCGATGATCATACAAATAAGCTAGTATAGAAATTTACACTGTGAAGCCCTGAGAACGCATCTGTGCTAGAAAGGAGGGGTTCAAGTGGAATGTGAAGGCGGAAATTTCTGACTCTCACTGGTCACTTTGTGATGCCAGTTAGTTATAATGGTAGGGTTGATCATATGCACATGTGCTTGTGTGTGTATTGGATGTGATGCGATCGCGTGATTGAACTGTTTAATGTTTGGACGACTCGTGGACTTCAGCTAGTCAAGCTGCACGATTGTTAGTCAGGCCAACAGTTGAGTGATTACTTTCAGTTGTAGAGGATGAGTAGTGGACTCTCATGCCTATTATATGCACTGTAGGAAAGCTTCGTCTTATGACGTAAGGTGGAAAATTTTTTAATTTAATATTTAAAAAGGAAAACCCCCTCTAAGACTAAACAGCTGCACCACGAAACTTATAGAAAAATGAATCATAGAGATTTAAGTAAAACATATAGCCAACTGACTTTTTGATATTCTGACGTGAGAATGAAAATTTCCATATCCATGTAATAATAATTTTACAAAGGTTATATCTAACTTCGTTTTCTTATGAAAATTCGAATTTCATTCCTACTGGGTACATTGTATAAAGAAGAATAAGTTTGTATTTATTTTTTTCATTTGTGTTGAACATTAGCACGTCGTTGACAGCCTGTCATATGGCATATTGTTCGTTTAAAAATTTTCCATTTGGTTATATTGGCCGCTATTAGAAGTTTGCATGCAGCCCGCAGCATAAAATATGACAGTAATGATGGCCCTGTCAGGGACTGAACATTAATAATAGTAATAGACTTTGTCACTGCGCAAATACAATGTGGAAACTAAGTGTATCTAGATACTAAGTATTAGAGAAAAGAGATGAAAGTTAATAGTAAAACATAAATGCTAGCGTAAAACAGGGTGACACAACATTCAAGGTGCACATAATTTTTTTAAATATACATATATGTACATATGTACATACATACATATACATATTTTTTTATATTTTTATCGAATAAATTTTTTTGGCATTTTTAGAGAATTTCATAGAATTTCTATACTTGTTATTTTTTATGGCACCGCAACCGAGGTCCACAGATTTTTTTTAAATTTTTTGCTTGTATTTTTTTAAATAAAATTTTCTTATACATACCTATTTATTATTTTTTTAATTTTTATATGCTAGAAACTATTATGTACATATGTATATGTAATAAAAAAATTAAATCATTAAGTTTTTTTATTTAAAAACAATTTTAAATTATTTAAAAAAAAAATAAAAAAATAATAAATAATAATTAAATAATTATTTTTTAATAAATATTTTAATTAATTAATTATTTTTTTATAATTTAAAATTTTTTGGAAATCAAAAAAAGATTAATGATTCAAATTTCTTTTTGAAAATACATATATACTAATTTCTAAAATTAATTAAATTTAAATGTATTTAAAACATAAAAATAATAATCATGAACGAGAATTAAAAAATAATAATAAATTAAAATAAATTTGAAAAAATTAATAAATTTAATTTGGGAATTAAAAAAATTAAATTAATCAATTAAATAAAAATTAATAAATTTAATTTGAGAATTAAAAAAACTAAATTAATCAATTAAAATAAAATTTAAAAAATAATTAATTTAATTAATTCAAATAAATTTATTTTAAAATCTCAAATTAAATTAAATAATTTTTAGATTTATTTTAATTCATTAATTTATATATTTTAATTGCCAAAATTTTTAATTGTAACATTTTTTATATACAATATTACATACACATATTTTTTTAATTAATTATTTTAAACTTATTTTAATTAACTAATTTAATTTTTTTTAATTCTCAAGTTAACTTAATTAATTTTTAAAATTAACCAAATTAAAGTAAATTAATTTAATTAATATTAATTAATGTAATTAATTTAATTTTTTTTAAATTAAATTTAATTATTTAATTTAATTTTTAATATTTTTTTATTTTTACGTTTTAAATACATTTTAATAAATGTTTTTATTTTTTTAATTAATTTAATTTTGTTTCATTATTTTTTTTTTTTTAATATTTTTTCACTTTTTTCTTAAAACAATTTCATTTAAATGAATTCGTCTTGCAAAAGCTACTGCGAATGCAAGTGTCTAAAGATTTCGCCAATCATTTTCGCTTTTGGTTCTGCTACTGCAGTTTTGCTCATTTGCATTTGTGTGTCGCTGATAATTAAATCTAGTCAGCGTGCAAATAGCTATTATAAAATTGCAAAAAACAACAAAATACAAAAGCGACAATAAATAAAAGCAACGAATAGAAAATTGCAGTTTTGATGCGAATGTGTGAGAAATACACAATGTTGTAGTTGCTGCATAGCAACAACAACACAACCAAGAAACCAACCAAACGAACATACAAAATGTGGAAAACCTTGTATTTGAACGCGACATATGACTAACAATAATCTTAGATAGTTACATATATGTATGTATGCTATATACATACATATATGTACATATGCACAGTGTATATGTACATAGATACATGTATTTGCTCGTGGTTCTAGGCATTTATATTAGTTTTGTAAACATTTTTGCATGAATTGGGTGGTAGTGCCTCGAGACGGCTGACGAATGCATTTAACACACATCTTGAGACCCAACGGACCGATTTCTACAAAAATTAGTATGTGGCATTCCTCTCTTGCAGTATTAAAATGGGCGAAATTGGACTTTAGCCACGCCTACTTTCCATATAATACAACTTTATATTCATATGATTCTTTCCTTTTTAGTGTATAAATCAAGAATCAATCAATATAACGAGATAAATTTTTGTTTAAAATAATGCTTGTAGAATATACCGTCTTATGACTAAAAATTGTCCAAATCTAACGAAAACTGTTCAAGCCCTCGGGTACCGAATATATGGACCCCAGTACTTATACTTGACTTTTTTACCGAAAATATTGGTCCATGAGCCAGATTTACAATTGAAATTCACCAAGAAATTTTTAGTATGCGGCTTGTTAATAAATAGTATGTGATATTGGCAAAAATAGATAAAATCGGGTCGGTACTAAATTCGATATGTTATATAAAGCTTTTTTTGCCAGTACCTGAGGGAAGTTCCCGGTTTGATCTTTGCAAGTTGCAAGAGTATTTAATGCTCGCTTATACCCAAACTTGGCTCTTCCTTATTTGTTGTATTTATAATATTCGGCAAGCTTATAAAATAATTTTGTGAGATGCTTTATTTTAACAAAAAATCAACTTCTATAAGACTCTTTTTGGAATTTTATTTTTAAGTTGTTATTTATTATTATTTATTTTTGTTTTTTATTTTTTTTATTTTTTGTTTAGTAAGTTATTTTTTTATATCCTTTGTTTTAAGTATTTAAATTAGTTCATTTTGTTTTAATTTTTCTGTTTTAAATTTTTTATATTAATTTTTTTGTGAAATAAACTTTTTAAAATTCAACATGAATTTGAAATGCAAACTGTCTACTGTGAAGACGTGATTTCAAAGTGCAAATGAACGTGTCGTATCTGATACATACAAATGTAAGTATGTATGTACATTTTTTGTTGACATGTGTATGTAAATATATATATAAGTATGTACATATATTCAGATATATGTAAATTTGTATATAATACTTAATAATGTATTATTTAAAAATTGTACACGACTTGCAGCAAAGCTATTAATTGCTGTAGCAATTTTCATGCAATTTTATTAGCTGGTGTTTTTTGTATAAAACACATTTTACTAGTATACATACATACATACACATGTAGACATATGTACATTTGCCACAAGTAAACATACATACATACATATATAATGTACAACTTTATATTTATATCTGCTTTGCTTTGAATATTTGAAAGTCATTATTAACATCTTAATTGTACATAGAAATATATATTATATGTATACTATGGTATATAAATATATTGAACATATACATATACATGAATGCATATACTATACTTATAGATTTGTTTTTCCACTGCAATCGGCTTTGTTGTTATATCACTTTTATTTTTTGCCGTTCAACCATGCAATTATACGTCTAAGTCAGACAACAATAACTTGCCGTCTAATAGCAGGAAATACGGAAAAAAAATTATCGCATGCAATTTTACTAAACAGTGTGTGTGTTTGGCTTTTGTTTTCGTTTTGATTTTCTAACTTAATATTTTGCTTTTGTAAATTCAAATGCACGAGTATATGTATATGTACATGTGTCGGTTTATAGCCGCTTATTATTTTGTCGTTAGTTCATTTGCGTTTCGTAAGTGTCTAAAGTTCTCAGCGTGAGTTACAACAGCTGCTCGATGTTGCTTTAAGTCGCAAATTAAGTCATTACAAACACAATTGCAAGCGAGTACTTATTTCTATGTACCAGTATGTGTGTGTTTTATTTGTAATTAACTTCGTTGCATTGAAAGCTATTAGCGTAGCTTACGTGCATGTTTACATACATATGCATGTGAATAAATATATACTTAAATACTGAAGTTTAGTTGGAACCTTGAGCCCCACCAAAGCTGTACTGTGCTGTAGCACTATGAGAAAAAGTTAGATAAACTTACAGCAATAACAAAAACTAGCCCTACACCTTCTTTGCTGTTAGTTTTTGCTCTTCAACAATTGTGAGCTTGTATATTTACTTTGAATGGATATATGAATGTACATATGTATGTATATAGTATATGGTATATTTACATAGTACACTCGCACTGCCTTGAACTGTGTAGGGCCAAGACAGAATATGGTGTTTTATTGATTTGGTTGTCATATACCAAGCATAGTATATGTATAATCATATGCAAACATTTCTAATGAATATAGATATGCATATGTAAATTTGTACATACAGTGCTTGCTCATTGAATTATGGCTGATGAAAAATTTTTTTATAACGGGTTATCCAATTAGAGGTACTTTTTTTTAATAGCGTTTTTGTGATAGATCTCGCGTGGGTGGTGTCAACCTGTCATGTTACTTTTGTTCAGTGTTGTTCGGAATTTCATCATGGAAAGGCTTACGCCTGGACAATGTTTAAAAACCTTCAACTTTATTACGAAAATTCTGGTTCTGTAAAGAATGAGTTTCGCGCGCTTCGCTCAACTTATGGTCAATATAATCGGACTATTGAGCATACTATTCGCAACACCATCACCTATCTTAAGACCCAGCATTGACTATTGAATAATATTCGACCGAATATACCACGTCCAGCACGCAGCCATAGCTGAGAGTGTACACGAAGATCGTGGAGAGTCGATTCGGCGCCATTTGCAGCAACTCAGACTGTCGTATGGAACGACTTGGCTCATTTTACGTCAAGATCTTAAATTGAAAGCGTACAAAATACAGCTTGTGCACAAGAACTGAAGCTGTCGACCTTCCCAAGCGACATCGCATCGCTCTAGGGGTTCTTGAAAAGTTCCAAGAAGATCCGACTTTTTCGAGCCAAATTTTGTTCAGCGATTTCTGGCTCGGTGGGTATGTAAACAAAGAAAATTGCCGCATTTGGGACGAAGAGCAACCTGAAGAGATTTGAAAGCTGCCAATTCATACAGAAAAAACAACGGTTTGGTGTAATTTGTTGGCCCGTGAAATCATCGGTCCATATTTCCTCAAAAATAATGCCGGTGGGAACGTAACCGTCAACGGCGACCGTTATCACGCCATAATAACCGATAATTTGATGCCTGAAATTGAAGCGCGAGGTCTGAATGACATTTGGTTTCAAAAAGACGTTGCCATTTCCCACACATCGCATGAATTAATGAATTTATTAAGAGAACACTTCGGTCAGCAGATAATTTCACGTTTTGATTTTTTCCTGTGGTGAAATGTAAAATCAAAGTCTATGTAGACAAACTCGCTTCAGTTCAGTCGAAATGCTCGAACGAGTCAGCGCAGCAAACTGGACTCAACGGATGGACCATCTGAGACGTAGCCACGGCCAACATTTGAAAGAGATAATCTTCAAAAAATAAATGTTAAGAAATATTCTTTCGAATGATGTTAAACATTCCGCATTAAATTTAAAGTTGCTGTATTTTTCCCTTAAAAAAGTAGGGAACTTTGAAATGGATCACCTTTTATAATAATTATTTACATGTATGCAAATATATACGGACCACCCTAATTTAGCTCATACATCTACATCAGATTTCATTAGCTATGAACAAAGTTATGAGTGACTTTAAGTGCCTGCTTATAGATAACGCAATTCGTTGTCTAAATTAATATAGTAAATGCTTATCAAAATAAATTGGTTATCTGAGTTACGTGACACATCTATGTGCTTATGGCTAAATTCGCAAGCTTATGCAATATTTAAATATGTCTGTTTTTATTAAAATATATATTTATTTATTTTCAGAGTGTTGCCATCAAATAAGACCCTAGAATCAGTTAAGTAGAATAGATAGTTGAAATTTTTGAGTATTAAATCGTACTCAACGTGCATTAGATTTATTAGAGCAGGTCAATTAATTTTTCTATTAAATTGCCTATAAGAGAAATGTTGTACGGATCATGCTGAACAACTTCGCCTAAGAGACTACGAATCTGAAACCTGTTTAATTTTGAAAAAATTTGATACATAGATACATTCTTATATTCGATTGATAATTTGTCGGAATCGGAGCAGTTTCTTAATGAAAAATAAGGCTGAAAAACAGAATATTGGTTCCATCGAAAAAAATGAGGTCAGTAGAAAATCACTCTAACTTTCAATATTTCTACTGAATTTGATTTCTAAGACAAAGCTCAAGTTTCAAATAATCAAAATTCAAAAGTTAAACTGTTAGGTTTACGAAAAATCGCAACAGACTTTTTGTGCACCATTTAATTTCCTATAAAATCTAGACGCGATTTATACATTTTTTTAGTTGATAATAAGAAAAAAAATATAAGGGTGGACAGTCATCCTGTTACAATTTAGCGCTCATGTTTGGAGAGATTTTCGTAGAGGTGTCTAAGAACCTAGTTTTCCATGAAGGAAGCGAATCAAAATATTCGTTGAAAGTATTCGTGAGCCACCTTAATACAAAATGTATAAATAGAAAAAGTAATTACCCAAAGTGGTTACTAAGACTTACACCTTTTTTTACCGTAATACACAATGAATAAATAGAAATATTAATTCTCCAAAGTGGTTAAGTGATTACTAAGATTTACAAAATTAAGCTTTCAATCGGACGGTGCCACGCCCATAACCTGATAAATTAGTTTTAGTTAGGAAATTTAATTTTTTTTGTGACGGATTTGAGTTTTAATAGAATATTTCGTTTTTTGTTCGCTTCAAACAGCTAACGAGGTGACAGAGGCCCCCAAACTTAGCTGAGCATTACATTATATTATATAACAATTCGAGGTATAAGTATAAAAATGTAGTGTTTTTCGAAAATCGTTAGTTTTTTTCATGTTTTCTGTGTTGAAAAAAGAGGAGATTTTTTTTTTAATTTTAAATTTTTTTGAATTATTAAAACAATTTTTAAAATTATTTTTTAATTATAAAATTTTTTAAAAATAATTTTTAATTATGTAACATTTTTTAATTCTTTTTTAATTAAAATAAATGTTTAAATTAAAAACAAAAAATATTATATATAATTTTATAATAAAAATAGTTTTTAAATTTTTTATATGATTGTTTGTTTTCGTCTAAAGAATATGAAGATCTCGTAATTTTTTTTAAACGAATTTTGATTTGGACGCTGAACTTGGGCTTTTTGTGGTTTTTCTCTCAATTATACATATGTATATATAAATATACATATATGTATATAAATATATGTATGTATATTTAGTCGTCTTATATAATTATGTAATGTTAAACATAGACTTTTTTAGAATTTGTGGAGACCACAAAATGCGTTATTTGTAAATGATTTTTATTTCTTTCATGAAATATTTATTTTATTTGAAATTTTAGCCATGTTTTGTTGTTTCATTAATAAAAAAAATAATATTTTTGGATTTCTAACTATTTTCAACTTATCTTATACTTACCACAGTATGTTTATGGCCAACATTATACTGCTTTTTGCGGCAAATCGTTAGTGTAATGGTACATAATAATTTTCCGCAGCGATCTCAAGAGTTCCTTATTGCATTCCTCGACTTTCTCTACACTTAATGGTGAATATGTGTGTGTATGCGGCGACAAATTAATGTTCTTTCGCTGCGTCAAATACTTTTATGTATTTATATATAGTATATACACATACATACTACATGGTATGTGCATGTGTGTAGAATTCATTTGATTAATTTTCAATTTAACTGCAAAAATTCATAAATTGTTTTTCCACTACATCACTTGGCAAGCACTTGAAAACTACTCGAGTTAGACAATTAAGAACTATGCATAAGTATATACGAGTGTGCGTGTGTGTGCTGTATACTCATGTATGTATGTGTGTGTGTACAAAAACACACACGCACGCATTGTTCAATTTATTACTTATCATTTTTTATTATTTCAAAAGTATTTCATTTTATAAGTGATTTAATTCATTGCACAGAACGCGCTCACACACACACTCACACATAGAGTAGCAATCGAACTCACACAACCGCGCAGGCAAACAATGCGGCGTTGTTGAGTTGAAAAGTGGATTTATGATATTTGAAATGTCATTTAAATTGTTAGTTAGTTATTTATACGGCGGCTGACCGTTGCTGATTGCTTGAGCGCTGATGACAGCTGGCTCGATGCCGATGCGCCGAGTCCGCAACACAAAATGTACGCGTCTGTCGTCAGTGAATTTACTTCTGCTAATGTGTGCTACCCATTGACTGCAAAAATGTTGCCATACAACGACGAAACGACGACAACCAGCAGCGGCGACAGCTTTTCTCGCTTGCTGTCCAAAACGGTTTGCATGTGAGCGGTGCGGGGGCGCGGTAGGTAGGTGGGTAGGTGCACACTTGGTACGGCCGTGGTTGGAGCTGAGCAGCGGCGGCAGCTCGTGCGCCCCCAGCAACAACAAGCGACCAACAACCAGCAACCTAGTCAAGCACTCAAGCAGCAAAGTAGCAAACTGAAGCAGCAACAACAACAACGGCAAGCACAGCAAAAAACGAAATTGGGGAAGCAGCTGCGTCAACAGTGGAGCAGCCGCAGCAATAACGCTTAACCCCCAACTTGTGTGGCGCGGCAGCGGCAATTCGTTTAATATACGGCCGTGGTCGGGTGGGGTCGGGTGCAATCGGCGCGCCGTTTGAAAGTGGTGCAGCGCAGCGTGTTATGGTGTGATGTGAAGTGTGGCGATATCGCATGCATGCATATGTGTGTGTGTGTGGCTGCGCTCGGCCTCGAAGTGGGGCTTTGGGTCGGTGTGTCGGTAGGCCGTTGGGTCGTTGGGTCGCTGGTTCGCTTGTTCGTTGCGCTTCGTTCGCTCGTCAGCTCGGCGCTGCCGTTTGTGTCGCTGTGGGTCGCTTTGTGGCTTCGTGTTTGGGCATTCGTTGTGCGCATGCTAGGAAAGCGGCATGAGTAATCAGCGACTAGCTGCGTCTCTGTAGCGCTGCCACCTTGTATATGCACACATTTTCATACAATTTTCTAAATATATTTGTGCCAAAGTTTGCACAGACAAAGTGTGTGCTGCTTACTTTGCAGACGGATCGATTCTTTGGCAGCGGCGCTCAATTCCTGCACACGCTCTGCATTTGGACTTCGGTGCTTTTGCAGTTTTTCGTCATTTCATTTCTGGGTACCTACAAAATGATTTGACATTTTGCTTGCTCGCCTTTTCGACCCAAAAACTTTGAAAAAATCATGCAACAACAAGTACAACAAGTGCAGAAAAATCTCAGCTTTTCGTGGGGTGTGTACTTCGTGTGCTGATTTTTCGCTTTACTCCCGTTTTCGTTGGTTTTTTCTTTGTTTGTCAGCAGCCTCATTCACTTAATTCGTTCCAGGGGCGTGGGGCATGTGTTGAATAATGCAATTAATTGCACTCATTGTTATGAAATTTGTCCCCAAGGAAAGCAAACAAAAAAGTAGCGTTGGCAACAACTCTGAGCAAGTGATGACATTCTGACATTTTTTTCACGCTTTGCTTTGGTTTCGATAGTCGCTAACTTAGTGAGATGATTAAGAGCAGCTTTTCGGTTGTTTGGGGCGTGTGGTGATTTCTTTTGATGGAAATGTATCTAGCATAGCTGATCCAGTTGATGATTCTAATCAAAAGGAAAAAAAGAAGGTTAACTTTGGTTTCACAGAAGCTAGCTTCACAAATAAAGAAGTTTCCATAGAACTCGATATTGAACATTCAGTTTGTTCGACAGCTAATTCTATAGCGGTCCAATACCGGTTGTTATGATAAGATGAGCTTCGTTGGGGGAAAAGGACGTGTACACATTTTCAAATCGGTGTCTCAAAAGCTGCGGGACTAGTTCGCGTATATACCGATCGCACTTCCGAAAGATGGCGAGCTCTCTTGCCATCTCTCTAACACTTAACAGGTCGAAGGTCCAGAACGAGGCATGTCTTCAACAATCTCCCGACATCTTTTACGTTTTTGATAAAACTGAATCATCGTAAGTCTTTTTCAACATTCGCAACTATTCCTCGAACGAAATTTGATTAGAAATACTACCACGCTCACGGAAAGCTATTCTAAAGTGTGATAAATCAATAGCTAAATTTGCCAGAGAGTTAACATTTTACACCCGAGAAAGTATGAAAGGTCTTAATGGGAGCTGGAGTAAAAATCAGACGATGGGTGTGGCACCGCCCACTTTTAGGTGAAATCACATATCTCGAGACCAGACCGATCGACTAACTAAATTTAGTTCGCGACGTTCTTCTTACATTCTTAACAGTCACAGTGTGAAAATGGGCGAAATCGGACTACAACCACATCTACTTTCCGTATAGGAGAACTTTCACTTTCCAGTCTAGAAATCAAGAAGCAGTTAATATGATGAAACAAAATTTTGCACGAATAATGCCCTTAGAGTACGCTACATTATGACCAGAGACTGTCCAAACTCAACCAGAACTGATCAAGCTCCTGTGTACTCCACATATTTAGTACATATAGTTGACTTTTGACTGAAAGTATCGGTCAATGTGTGAGATGAACATATAATTGAAATTAAGCGATAATCCTTCTCTTATAATGGTATACATATGTCAAAAATTGGTTGAATCGGGTTAATAATGCTCGGAGCCCCCATATACCTAACACCGAGATTTTCGAACTTTCGGGTGACTTTACACCGCATATATCGGTCAATATGTGAGTGACTTCAATGAAATTGAGAGAGAGTGTTTTACTCATAACTGTGTATTAGTATGCTTAAAACGGATAAAATCGAGCGAAAACTTGATCTAGCCCCTATATAACTAAAATCAGGATTACTGAATATTCGACGGACTTTTCCGGTCGATACTACCCGAACGCCGATATACTACATACATATAATGATTTTTATTTGTAGTTTTAGACATCCAGAAGAAATAGCGACAATAGAAATAAAGAACCTGATATCCGACTACCGGAGCTTTTTTCTGGCTTTACAAAGTACGGTACATAGTGGTCTAAGTATGAGTTCATAACTTCAAATGTTATTTTCTCAATCCAACCTCATACTGTACTTTCTAGACCACTGTGACTTTAAATACTACAATTTTTGGGAATTAATGTGGTTAAAGAAAGCATTTAGATATATCATTCAGATTTGTTTTCCAATTAACTCTCTTGATGTACCGCTTCATGGTACAGAAGTTCCCTAGCTTGTATGAATCTTCATAAACTTCAAATTCAATCCAGTAAATTTTATAAGGTATACTATATGCTTAAGGCTGGACACTTCTACTTATGCCATAGCTGGCCGTTTAGAGTTCATAACTGCACATATTGTTAGGTCTATCAGTTCAGAACATTTATGTACAGTATATGATATATGAATTAGAGTAGCGATATTTTTGCTTTAAACATAAAATAAAAACTTTCCTCTTTCAGAGATGTCCGTTGGCCTTTTCATGGTCTTACTAATAAAATGGTCTTACAATAACTTTTGGTCAATTAGAAATCTTATACAACTTAGTTTCTGATATCCAATAATTGTGAATATTCACATAATTTTTGAAAATTGTTATTGGAAAACTGAATCAATAAGTTTCTTAAAATCTGTTATGGAAGTCTTCGGTTTTGACCAATTCTACATATCTCTCTCTCTCATTTCTTTAGCTATTTGTCATTACCAATTACATACAATTTTTTCGGGACTTATCCATATGCGCGCCCTAACCTAATCGATATTTTTTCCGAGATTGATACAACCTTTTTTATTTTCGAGTGGAGTTTGATCTCCATATGCCAATAGGTTTGGCAGCTGTTTGCTTACGACGCGAAAACTTTGAAAAGAGAAAGAGTTTGGTAGAAATTTTCTATTTCCACGGCTAAAGAATCATTAAAAAATATCGTGACTTCATTGAAAACTTGTGTCATGCGAGTTCTTTTTAAACTATTTCCGGTGAACGCCGTCGCTAAATCGAATAAATTCCAGCCGACAGGCCCAATTTTTGGTGAATTTTTGCAGCAATTGGGGAATATTATTTTCCAAGTGCTCAATCGTCTTACGCTTAAATGCGTATACAACCGACTTCATTTAACTCCATAAAAAGAGTACAGCGATGTTAAATCGCAAGTTATTGGTAGCCCACGACTCGTGATAATGAGCTAACGAAAAGTCTCCTTCATTGCATCGCATATAGCGCCGTAATGTTGGAACCAAAGGTCGTTTGATGTAAAAACTTGATCTAAAATCATTTTTAATTGTTCGTAACTTTAACCAAAACTAATGTATTTTACCAAATCGTACGTTTAATCACGACTTATACTCATTAACTAACCGATGAAATTTAAATTTTAGTTAGCGAACCATCGCGGAGAGACGCTTTTGGACGGTGCATCCGGAAACCTGCTGGCATTGGTGGAATTTAGTAAAAATTTATAGAAAATTTACAAAATATTACAAAAATGTTGCTCTGTGATATGCTCATATAAGAAAAAAATTGGTAAAAAGTGGGTATTTTTTCAGCCGTCAAAACCCACGAAACTCCTTAAATAACGGATAAATCTTGCTTAGGCCTGTATGTAGATATTATAGTTATAATGGGGTTTTTAGCAATAAATTTTAATGAATTTGCCTGTTTATGTTTGATGTATGTGCCTATGTATGTATGTTCATATGCATATACATATGAAAGTACATATCGTCACCTGAAATGCAAAATAACGTAACAACATTTTCAGAAATTTACAGTGGCATGAATGAAACACGAAATAAAATCGAACCTGAGTGAAACAAAATATTAATATTGGTTAAGACTGCTTTATATATGACCGCAGAACCAGAAAATGTTGAACATATGTAATATTATGTATATAATTTGAAGTAGTGAAGCGTATTCAATAAGACACTCAATTTCGATTTTTTTGATGATACGTTATTTTGCATTTCAGGTGACGATATGTACGTATTATTTTAGCCATCACAACATTCGTTTTTCAAATTTAAATCTGCAATTTATTTTTAACTGTTTTTTACTGCATTCACTGTAATACTATGAAAAATATTCCTATTATTCTTTGCGGCTGTGTTTATTTTGTTGCCACCTATTCATATATACATACATATGTACATGCATACATATGTGCATATTTCGTGTATGGTATGCATAACAAACCCTTAGCATTGTGTGCTCAGTATTCATCTCATTTTCAGTGATTACTTTGCGCATTCATTCGTTAGTATACGAAATGTGACTCGTTCGACAGGTATGCACCTGACAGTGTGGCGTTTAGACGTTAGTTGCTAAACGAAAGTACTTATGTCATACTACTACGAGCAAAAAATAGTAAGACTTTGTTCATAATTTAAAAATTCTTAATTTATTTTTCAAAATCTCTGTCGTCCCCCTCAATGTAATTCTCCTTGGCCTCAAGGCTTGTGCCAACGTTATTTCCAATCTTTGAAACAGTTGTTAAATTCAATTTCCGGAATAGTCTTCAATGTGCGCAGCGATTCACATTTAGTGTTTTCAATTGACTCAAAAAGGTTTCCCAGGGGCAGTCGTTTGAGTTTGCTGAATAGCCAGAAGTCAAACGAAGCTAAATCAGGAATACGGTGGTTGCGGCACGATATTAGTTGAAAGTTTGGCGAAAGACTCACGACGAATCAATAGTGTATGCGACAGTGCATTATCGTGGTGCAAAAATCAAGAGTTACCGGCCCATAATTCCGGCCTCTTTTTACGAATGACATCATGTAAATGACGCTCAATACCCAAATAGTATACTCTGTTGACAGTTTGGCCGGTCGAAAGGAATTCAGAGTACACTACACATCGATAATCAAAGAAAACTGTTAAAATACCGTTGACGACTTGCATTGTGGCTTTTTTCGGTTTCGCCTTTTCTTTTCCACGTTATTCTGCTGATGAATCGTCTATTTCCGGGTTTTTAGCATAAATGTAAGGCTCTCCGCCAGTGATTATTCGTTTCATGACATCCTGGTGGTCGGAAACAATTATTTCATAGACGTTAACGCAACGATGTTTCTAGACAAAATATAGTGATTGTGGAACCAATCGTGCTTTTACTTTTTTTTGGCCCAACCGATCTTTCACAATGGTCCGATATTCCAACGATGACAGTAAGATCTCTGTCTCTTATTCGTCGATTCCCAAGCACCAATTTTTTATTTTATTAACGCGTTAATCATCAGATGATGTTGATGGTCATTCTGGACGTAGTTCGTCGTCAACGCGTTCTCGACCCTCTTTGAATAATTTGTTCCAATCAAACACACTTGCTCGCGACAAACGATTATCACCGAGGACTTTTTCAACATTCTGAACGTTTCGTTACTAGACATTTGATTCTGTTTACAAAATTTAATGGAACTTCTTTGTTGAACAAATTCACTCGTCGTAAAAATCGCCGAATGCATTTTATATACTTCAGAAATACAATCATATACTAATTACTAAAGATTATTTTGATACGACATATGACACAAATGTTACTGACAGCCCTAGAAAAAAATATTTCGACGAATGGATTTTCGCAGATAAAAAAGCCTTACTATTTTTTGCCCAAATGTGTGCAAAGTTCAAATAAATTACTATTAAAATGAAAATATTTTTTTCTTCAATGGCAACAATATTAATCAGAAATGAAAAAAAAAATATTTTTAGTTCTTTAATTTTTGTTGTTTTATTTTCAATAAATATTCTTATCTTTAAATCAGTCTTAAAAATGGTGCCAGAATTTAACCTAACTTTTTATTATTTTTTATCAGTATTGCTTTATGTATACGTACATACATATGTATATAGATAAAGAAGTAATAATGAATTTGTTTGCGTTGATTGAACTGCTTAAGTTGCTAATTTATAATTTTATGTGTTTCCTCATACGGTTATGCTGCTTATGGTCTAATCAATCATCGTAAACTAGTCACAAGTGGGTAAAGGTGATTTTGCACTGTGGTGAGAGTGCCTAAAATTAAAAAATACAAGGTTTATTTTTTTATTTTCTAAATGTGTGCTGTGTTTTTAAACACGTAAATATGATACTATTAGTTATACCAAAGATAAAGCCTTACTCTTGAAAACTCGTAACTCCAACTCATAGGATGTTGTCATCGTCCATGCCTCTGCACCATATAGCAGAACGGGAATAATGAGTGGCTTGTAGAATTTGATCTTCGTTTGTCGAGTGAGGAGTTTACTTTCCAATTGCGTACTCAGTCCAAAGTACAACCTTGGAAAAAGTTATTCTGCGTGGGATTTCGAAGCTGACGTTGTTGTTGGTGTTAATGCTGGCTCTAAGGTAGACGAAATTATCTACTACTTCGAAGTTATGACTGATTGAGAAAACAGAACGCGGTTGTTGTGGTCAATGGTATCTATTTCACCGGCGCATACCCGCATTTGTACGCAATTGTAGAAGAATTTGCCTTCTCTGTTTAGCTCTGGAGTTCAAATTATTTTCTCCAGCAATATCTCGGAGAGGTCCCTCCCGATCCTGACGGAGGTTTTGGTATTGTTCAACGTCCGTTTACATAACCGTATTAGTTTTGCGGGGATACCAAACTTAAACCCAGTGGCATAAAGGCTTTTCGTGCTGTCACACGCAGCTTTAAAATCGACGAAGAGTTGGTGTATGTGAATCCTCTTTTCCAAGATTTTGCGCATGGTGAGTACCTGCTCAGTTGTTGATTTTCAGACCTGAAGCCACACTGAGGTGGGCCTTAATCTTTCATGTTCGATAGAACCTTATATGCGGTGTTGAGGAGGTATTTGGCGCATATTTTGGGGTCGGCATGCTTTCGTCTCACCATATTCTACAAAGAAGCTGACTTCGCTTTGATGCGAATTGTGGCTAGACGTTCCTCCACCGGGGTGAATGCCAGAACTTGGCGACAAAGTATCTTTTCCCCCACGAATCCCATATCGAATTCGTGCTCTTTTATATGGCCACTGTAGTAAATGTCACAAGGAACTACTTATCGTAGTCCTTGTCTTGTTTATCGCACTTCTTGCACGACGGTGATGTCAGCATTTATTTTTACGAGGACATTAACCAGCTGGGTAGCGGTTGTCATCAAAAGGTGGTCTTTCACTAGAGGCTGCTGTGTCCTTTTCATTGGGGTGCTGTTTTACGTGGCGGGTCCCAAACCCAGCGCACAAACCTGAGGAGGGTTGATTCGTTTGTTTACTTTAGCTTACCTTCAAATGGTACCCAGAGGATACTTGATCGGAAGTCGTAAGCTGCTTGAGCCATAAAATAATCGTTTCTGGCCACTTCCAAGTGAATAGCGCTTAGAGAACTTTCTTCACTTGCGTTAACACATTCTATTTATTTCAAACATTTAGTATGTATGTGCTTTGTTAGTCTAACAGCAACAAAACAACGATGGTCGTCCAGGATTCAAGGTAAACCAATCTGAATATGAAAAAATTTATCTTTTACTTATTTTATCTACATACATAGATACATAGATACATATTTCGTTTTCGTTTAGAGTTAATAATTATTTTTTTATAATTAAAAAAATATTGTAAATTCTTATTAATTTTGCTTTTTTTCAATTCTAAATAACTTAAGTATACTTAAGTACACTAACTCTTTCATAAACACCTTTCGCTAGACTGCAGCCCACAGTACCGAGTGACGATGCAAGTGAATAAATACATCGTGTATACGAACCAACGAACAGAACGCATGAACATTAATTCTACATATCTACATACATACATACATGTGTACATACATTCATATATTTTTACATACAAATGAGTTTAGATACTCATACTACTAGCGCTAACAAAGCCCTAAACATATGTATTCCAGCTACGAAAAGTGTACATATCACATACATACGTACAAAAGTATGTAAATATGTACATACATGAATGCGGATACATCAAGATGCCCTGAGTACATTTTTGAATAAAATTGATTAAAATTATACATACATATGTATGTATGACTTTAGTAAAATGTTTGGTTTGCCTCAATACATTAGTACATACCAGCTGTTTACATACATACAGTACATATGTATATACATATAGTATATTTGTAGAGTCACAAACAGACAAACTTAACTGTACTGTTGCTTAGAAATATTATGAATATGTACGTAACGTTGAGTACAAAACCGAGCAAAAACAAAATGTACATATAATGAATAAATTTTCGTCTTCTTCTCCTACTTCTCGAATAATTTAATGCATATTCAATGCGTCTGTGTGCGAAAGAGAGCGCTATAGAATACTCAGCACCATTGTGTAACTAGAAGCTACATTGAATAGAAGAAGCCAGCTTGAAGTTTTTGGTGAGTGGGCATTCATTGAAAAGATGAATTGTTGTGTATAGTTGTATTTGCATGCATTCACACGGACATATGTACATATATGTATGTATGTACCGTTGTGCGGTTTGGATGTAGCATTTTACTTCTGGTTTAGTTGAATGCACGCTTTCGCTCTGGCTGGATGTATAGTACATTAAGTACAAAATAATTGTTTGAGATTTTTTTCAGTGCACAAAAAGATAATAATTATAATAATAACAAATAATTGATTTTTAGCCGAGAGTGGGTAAAATAAGTAAATATCAGTATGTGTATGTATGTGTTTCGTAACTTTTAGTAGTGATGAATTCGTTCGAAAAATGGTTTTGATGAGCTCTTGAGTACATACATATGTACGTACATACATAAATTGATTATATAAAAGTGACAGAAATATTGGTAAGTCTATACACACACATTCATAACAAAATGCCATACGATGATTTTCATAAAAATTTTTAATTCATCATTTCAGCTGGTAAACAGTGAAGATGTTGGACTCAGCTGCACTGAAGACCTTACTAAACAGTTGGGGTATACCCGAATTGTTATCACAGTTTCAAGGTATTGCCGCTAAACAAACAAACTATAAAAATAAAATAATTTTAACCTTTTTCATCCACCTCCCACCCTCTCCAACAGACGAAAACATCGGCATCGACGAACTGAGAATGATGAAATGCCACCACATCGGCGAACTTTTACATTCCTACAAGCTCGGCACACGTATACGCTTTGAATATTACTTCGAGCGTTGGCGTCGTGATCAAAATCAACCATTGCTGGCTGCCAGCGCACCAAATCACTACCAACACTACAACCCGTGCAACACGTTGGCGCGCACAACGCACTTGCCACACACCACCACGTCGCCCCCAACACCGACGGCAACAGCAAGCGATGTGATAACGGTTCATAAAAGTGTGCAAACACGTGCTACGAATACGGCAGCGGTGCGTTGCGTCAACGTAGCGACCAATACGTCAGAGGTGTTATTTAAAATGCCGACACAGAGTAAGACGCCGCCGCCGTTGGCGCCCGTTAAGGATGCGTTGCGTGAGATGCCACAGCTGACACGTCAGCCGAGCATGCTGGAGGACGGCATTATGTCGGAGCCTGCAACGAATGCGTTGCCACTTAATACAACAACAACAACAGCAACGCCAACCGCAACAACAACTAGTGGTGGTGGCTCACGCTTAGCGCCACAATTCCAATTTATCAACGACACGGACGAGGAAGAAGTTGATAACGGTCCACTGTTGCACATACTGAACTCGTCGGGTTTTAAGGGCCTCTCACTGCTCGAATACTACCAACAGCATCAGCATTTTATGAATGTCCATCGTACGCTGCTCATACAGTTGATAGTGAATTTCTTCGATATGAATGAATATCATTTGTCACTGCGTGTTAGTCATAATTTGGAGCAGCAGATATTGCAGCTCTTCCCCAGCGAAAAATTGGAATACTATCGCACCGAGAAACGTGGCAAAATCTATGTGAAATTCTGCAATATGAAGCGTTATAAACGCGATAAGCCAATGCTGAAGCGCAAGTGGATGGACGATGCGGATGCGGGTGAAGACAGTGGTGGTGGTGGTGCTCGTGATGTTGATGCCGTTGCTGCTGCGAGTGGTGGCATTAGCAATAGGCCAACGGAACCGGAGGTTGGTATTGAATGTGGCGATGACGATGTGGAGGATCTGGCGCAAAGCTTTAAATACTGGCATGCCCAACATTCGCCCAGCGGGGTGCAAGTTAAGACTGAGTCGCTAAGCGATGGTGATTTCTACTGATAAGCGATGGCAATGATGTTGATGGTGATCTTAAAGTTGTGACTTAGTTTTATGTGATGTATGTATATGTTCCTTGTGTAGCGTGTGAGGTCAATAAAGTTGAATTAATTGGTGTCAAGTTGGTGGTTTTCAACATCTTTACGTTGAGACATAAAGTCGAGTTTAGTGTTTTATGTTTGTAAACAAACTCGAGTTTATTGGCTTGTGTGTTATAAATAAACTCTTGCTTAGAAAGAAACTCGCGTTCACTGGTTTTTGTGTTTATAAACCATGGTAATTTCTCATTAGAGAGCTTAGAAAGGCTTAATTAGACTTTGTTAATTTACGATGACAAATTGTGGAAAATATCACAAGATCAATACGATTTTGTATTATTTTGGTAATTTGGTAAAATGGTAATTATTCTTTTGATCTTTCCAATGGATTTGAGGTCTTCGTCTGCTTCCCCCAGCAAGTACAGCGTTGAATACTTTCAGAGCTGTAGTGTTTTCGTGCATCCGGACAACATAACCTAGCCAGCGCAGCCGGTGTCTCTTAATTCACTGAACTATGTATGTCAATGGCGTCGTATATCTTATACAGCTCATGCGCAAAGGACCATAAATCTTCTGCAGAACCTTTCCCTCGAAAATTCGTCTCATCAGATGATGTCATTGTCCATGCCTCCTCACCATATAGCAGGATGGAAATTATGAGTGACTTATAGAGTTTGGTATTCGTTCGACTAGAGAGGACCTGACTTCTTAATTCAATATGCAAGACTAAAAATCTTGAAGGACGCAAGTTAAGAATGTTGCATTGAGAAGGGTGAAATGGATACATACTGAGACTTTCTGCTCCATTATTCAACCCGTGCCAGACTGAGGTTAAAATATCTAGTATATTGTAGTCTTACCTTCGGCGAACCAGAAGATGTGTATGTATAACAAAAACTGGCATTAGCCGTTTCAACAGATTTGTGTAAGGTTCAAAGCGCTTTGTCGATTTGTGAGTGTCATCACATCACATACTTTTGCCTTCATTCGAAAAATATGTATGTTTTCGTAGCACTTTTATCAAGGTGCTTAAGGTGATGTGAAATGGAGACACTTCTCGTCATCCACGCTAAAAAATTGTTTCATTTCCAGGTCTCTCATTCCTCTTTCGAAGCGTTACTCTAATCTTATTATTTATAGAAACAGTTATCTATAGTTTGGAAAAACAATACTCATTCAGTAATCACGAAACTGTCTGACACGCTTTTTTAGTGCGATACTTTATCTTTTTAACGCCATGCCAGCGGAACTCGATTACATTTATACAATGCGAGATACATATTACGAAAGTTACCTACTGGAAAAGTAATGAAATTCTTTTATATTGGTTTCTATAAAGTAACTAAACAGACGTATATATAGATAGTATTAAATCCATATGATTTTTAGTCAGTCCTAACTTTCAAAATCATGAAATTTAATTATCATTCGAAAGTACATTCTTTGGCATTTATTTTTTTGAATATTTTCTCTTTCAAATATTGCTCGCGGCTATGTGTCAGATGCTCCATCCGTTGAGTCCAATGCTTAATGACTCGTTTGAGCATTTTGATTGGTAACTGGCGAATAACACACGTTATGTTTTGCTCCAATGCCTGAATCGAAGCGGGATAGTCCGCATACACTTTAGACTTTACATAGCTCTACAGGAAAACTTCTAATGTTGTGATATCACACGATCTTGGTTACCAATCGACCGGCCCAAAACGTGAAATTATCTGCTCTGTTGAAATCGAATGTCACTAAGATCATGAGCTTCAATTTCAGTCATAAAATAGTTGGTTATCATGGCGTGATAACGGTCGTCATTTGCGGTTACGTGTTCACCAGTATGGACCGATGATCCCACAGGTCTTTTGAATGAAATGACAGCTCTTGAGTCTGTTCAGCTTGCTCCTCGTCCCAAATGTAGCAACTTTGCTTGTATACATATGTACCTATTGAGCCAGAAATGAGTATCATGGCTGAAGTGTCGAGAATATTGCTGCCGCTGATTTTGGCTCGAAAACGTCGGATCTTCTTGGAACTTTTCAAGAGCCCAAAGAATCAAGCGATGTCGCTTGAGAAGGTCGAGCTGCTTCAGTTCTTGCACAAGATACATACATATGTACATATGTATATTTTTGCGCTTTCAATTTAAGATCTCGACATAAAATACGACAAGTCCTTCCATATGTCAGTCCGAGTTACTGCGAACTGCGAACGGTCTTTGTGTATACTCTCAGCCACTGCTGCTATATTTCTTTTACGGTGTGCTGGACGTGGTCTATTCGGTCGCATATTTTTCTATAATGAATACTGGGTCTCAAGATGGTGATGGTGTTACGAATACTACGCTCAGTAGTATTAGTTAGAAACCAGCGAATTTTCGTAATAAAGTTGAAGGATTTGTAAACGTTGTTCAGGTGTTAGTCTTACCATGATGAAATGACAAACAATACTGAACAAAAATAACATGATAGTCTGACACGACTCGGCCGTGATCAGTCAAAAACCGGCTAATGGAAAAAGTACCCATACTTGGATCACCCGTTCAATGTGTAACTGTTGAAAGTAGCTTTCCAATGGCTAATCGGTATAGAGGATTAATTAAAAAATTGTGAGGCTTGTTGATAAAGTAATAAATATTTTTATTAGAAAAATTATCATAATTATATGCGTTATTGAATCTATTATAATCTATAAATCAAAGGGACAGCAAAACTGATTAGATACATATACATATACATATGTACATATGTATGTATGTATGTATGTATATTGAATTTACATATTAATTGGCCACTCCCATATGATTTAATAACCACTTAAGGGGATTTAACCGGTTTACAGTTGTTAGATAAGCTTATAAAATTCATCAATAAATATCCAGAGCATATGCTTACAGTGTTGGCACACTGTATAGCAAAGCATCAGTGCATTGGTTCTATGAGAATTGTACTGGGAAGAAATTTAGCTTACTTCCTCAAGCTCAAAGTGATTTCCGGAATATTATTGTGATGTACTATCGTGAGATCTCGTTTCTTTTCTGACAGTTTAATATGCATCTCTCTGAAATTCGCTGAACTAAGTCAATGTCGTCGTATGTAAGTATAGTATATGTATCTCATTCCATCGACTGCGGATCGTATAGCAGGTCGGAAATGATAAGCGACTTGTAGGATTTGGTTTTTGTTCTTCGGGAGAAGACTTTACTTTATAGTACTCACCTAACGAGGTTGTGCGCTGGGTTTGGGAACCACCACCACTAAACACCACTCCCAATAACAATAAAACAACAGCCGCGGATACTTGCAAAGAATTGGGGATGAACAATATCACATTTGGATTTCGCTCTTGCATTTGCGAGAACACTTTGGAGTGCTAGTGGCCTATATTAGAGATTGCAGTATTGCTTTTCAAATGCAACAGAGTTGGTACCACTTTCCATCATTATTCAGTGAAGCTCCGAATTTTCGATGTCCCGGATTTGAAAATAGAGTTAGACATATTTTTTTGGTATAAATTGAGGATTTCAATTAGAGTTTATCCTGGGTAGAGTTATCTTTTCCATTACTGGCGTAGACCCCGCTTACGCGATTATAGCCCAGTTAACAACAGCGCGCCAGTCGTTACTTCTTTTCGCTACGTGGCGCCTATATGATATTCCAAGCCAGGTCCTTCTCCACTTGGGCCTTCCAACGGAGTGGAGGTCCTCCTCTTCCTCTGCTTCTCCCGGCGGGTACTGCGTCGAGTACCTTCAGAGCTGGATTGTTTTCGTCCATTTGGACATGACCTAGCCAGCGAACCCGCTGTCTTTTAATTCACTGGACTATGTCACTGTCGTCGTATATCTTATACAGCTCATCATTCCATCAAATTCGATATTCGCCGTGGCCAACGCGAAAAGAACCATAAATCTATCGCAGAACCTTTCTCTCGAGAACTTGTAACGTCGACTCATCAGATGTTGTCATCGTCCATGTCTCTGCACATACAGCAGGACGGGAGTAATGAGTGACTTATAGGGTTTGGTTTTTGTTTGTCGAGAGGAGAGTTTACTTCTCAGTCCGAAGTAGCACCTGTTGGCAAGAGTTCTTCTGCGTTGGATTTCCAGGCTGACATTGTTGGCGGTGCTGATACTGGTTCCTAGATGGATGAAATTATTTATGACTTCAAAGTTATGACTGTCAACAGTGACGTGAGAGAAGAGCCGCCAGTGCGACGACGGTTTGTTTCAGGAGATACAGTGGCGGACAAAAGTCTACATACACCCCCTGTTTTCTTCGATGTGAGAGTACAGAAAGTTTTTAGAAAAATGTATTTATACAGTTTTATTCTAATCTTCTTTCTAATAACAACAAACTTAAAAAATCCATTAATTAATATAAAACTACAAATTTATGGAAGAAAAACTCAAAAATTGCTTTGACAAAAGTCTACATACAGTTCAAATCTCATACTTTGTACATTGTTATATTAACAGTAAGGTAACGTTAGCCTTTTTCTTTTATTTCAATATGTTTATTGTTTGATATTTATTGAATTTAGTTGTGGTTTAAACACTTCAATAGCTATAATGGCTCCGTGAAATGAAATATCAATTGATGTAAGAAATTTGGTGATAAAAGAAAGAAAAGAAAAAAATCATATGGTGAAATTTCTAAAATTTTAAACTTGAGTCGAGCAACAGTACAGACAATTCTAAAAAAACTTTAAAAATAATGGTTCCAACGAAAATAAACCGCGCAGTGGACCCCCAAAAAAACAATCTCGTAGATACGTCAGCCTGATTCTCAACGAAGTAGACCAAAATCCAAAAGTAAATGCTCCAAATATAGCCGAACGCATAGCGAGTACGTCACAAATGAGTATCCAACCAAGAACAATAAAAAAAAAACTCTAAACGATAACGGATTCCACAGTAGAACACCACGGAAGAAACCTTTTATTTCTGAAAAAATCGGAAAATTCGTTTAAAGTTCGCCAAAAAACACAAAGAAAAGGAAATGGATTTTTGGAAAAAAGTTTCATTTACAGATTATTCTAAAATCACTCTTTTTGGTAGTGATGAAAGTGCTAAAATTTGATGGAAAACTAACGCCACGCTTGAACCGAAGAACGTAGTATCAATTGTGAAGCTCGGTGGCGGCAGCGTAATGGTTTGGGGAGTTGTTGCGGCCTCTGGAGTTAGAAATTCGGACTTTATTGAAGGTGAAATGGACGGTTATAAGTATAAGTCTCTGTTGGAACATAATTTGAAGCCTTTGGTGGTTAATTTAGGGCTCGGTTCCGGTTGGATATTTCAACAAGATAACGATCCGATGCATGCGGCGCAAATTGTCAAGGATTGGTTGCTTTATTATACTCCAAGTCAATTAAATACACCACCTCAAAGTCCAAATATGAATATTATTGAACATGTCTGGGAGATTTTGGAGCGTAGAATTAGAAAGAACCAAATTTCTAGCTCTGCTCTACTCTAAGAGCGCATATTGGGACCTTGGAACAGCATTACATTTGCAGCGTTGACAAATTTAGCAGAATCAATGCCACGGCGTCCTCAAGCAGTTATAGATACTAATGGGGGACCCAACTAAAATACTAAAACGTCTTAATAACTAGCATTTTTTTTACAGTTTTTCGCACTGAACTAAGATATTTTTGTACTGTATGTAGACTTTTGTCAACACAATATTTGAGTTTTTATTCCATAAATTTGTAGTTTTATATTAATTAATGGATTTTTTAAGTTTGTTGTTATTAGAAAGAAGATTAGAATAAAACTGTATCAACACATTTTTCTAAAAAGTTTTTGTACTCTCACATCGAAGAAAACAGGGGGTGTATGTAGACTTTTGTCCGCCACTGTATTTCGTCTTGCCTTCGTTCACCACCAGACGCATTTGCTTCGCTTTCTTATCCAGACTGAGAAAGCAAAACTAACATGTACATACAAATATGTACATACATACATACATATGTACATATGTATTTCCAAAAGCGAAACGCAATAAAGAATGCGTTTTACAACGCAAATGTAGCATTAATACTGGGATCTTTCGGCTACGAAACAAAGAAAACTTGAACTGTGGTTCACAGCTGTGGAGGAAGACGTACAAATTACGTCACAGAATGATATACTCACACATACACAAGTTTGTAGGAAGCCCATTTTCCAATGAATGCATGCGACTGTTATTAAGTACATAGGGATGTATGTACATATGTGCATATGTTTTCATACATATGATTTTGATAGCGGCTTCTGTTGTGTCGCGTTGTAAAGATAGCATTTACGAGCATATTGGATTGAATTGCGTTTTACATGCACATATTCAAGTATTACTTGTACATATGTATGCATGTGTGTATGGGTGTTTGTGCGTATCTAAATAGCCTTCGGACGTCGTTGTCAGCTGAAATTGCGTTTCAAATTGTCATTACAACAATGCTGACAATGATTTTCTACGAAAATTCGAACAGAAGATACCATAGATGAGCTCATCAGGGTAAGTCCAAAACGCTTAAAGTTCAAAGTTCCGTATTAGGATTAAAAAAAATGTTTGGCTTAAAAAGGTATTTCTGATAACTTCTTACATAAGTATGTACAGTATTTGAAGTTTTTGGCTGCCCCTAAATCTCATATGTGGTATATGTATGCTATTGCTTTTTGTGTATGACAAAAAATATTATGATTTCGACTGTGGATACTACGTACACATATTGAGTTATAGATTAAATAAATTTCGATCTCTATTTTAGGACGACCCTAATATAATATACAATTCCGCATATAATAAGTGTTCGATAAATTGTATGTTGAAAGGAAAACTATCCATAGATACTTTTGTAGTTACAAAGAACAAAGAAATAAACAGACTTACAAACATTTGTACATATTTGTCATAGCTGAAGCGCATTTAAAGCTGACCTTAAAGCGCATTTTTTTCAAAAGTTTGCGCCGAAGCGCAGAAAAAAGTGTAAACTGAATTGTATACGTACATATGTATGTACATATGTAAGTACGAATATGTACAACTGTCATCATTCACCTGCGTACATACATATGTATTTCCATAGAATTTAATGAATGCGTTTCATTTTTTGGTAAACAAACATTTGCCATCTGCTTGAGCTTTTTTTGAACCAGCACTATGACGGCGACTTTAACGCCAGGGTGGGAAAGGAAGGTGTCTTTGGCGCAACAGTCGGTAAATTCAGTCTACACGAGGAAACAACCCCAAATGGGATGAGGCTGATCGACTTCGCCGGGGCCCGAAATATGGCTATCTGTAGTACCAGATTCCAGCATAGAAAAATTCATTAAGCTACCTGGTTGTCTCCAGATGGAACTACCACCAACGTCAACAAACACAAGGAAGGTTCAACGTCGAGAAGCTGCAATCACAACAGATAGCCGAACGATTTTCTACTCGGCTTGCACTCCTGCACTCTGAGAGCACTCGTCAACAACTCGGTATACGGGAACTGTGGAACGGCACGGGTAAGCCCGAAATTTCAACGAAAAGATGCGGTGGCTAATAGAAGGTTTCAAGACCGGAGCCAATATACCCCCAAAGGTGATCTAGTGACCGATGGCCTAAGCATATTAAAATTATGGAGTCTGCTGAACGGCAGTGAAAGTACAAGTACAAAGAAGGGAACCCGATTCTTCAATCGATTACGATGGAGCAGACATTCCATTGCCTGACCATGAAAAAGTTCGAATTGCAATTACCCGTCTGAAGAACAACAAAGCCGCGGGGGCCGATGGTTTGCCGGCCGAGCTATTCAAACACTGCGACAAAGTATCAGCTTCTTTTTAAAATATGGTCGGACGAACAGATATTCACCATGCGCCAATTTTGGAAAAGACCCGTGAAAGGAGAATCTTGTTCATTGTGATGCCCAGAACTCCTAGGTATGGATCAAATGTATTGAGACGGCTAATATCTATTCCAGCCAATTCGCTGGGATCGTAAAAACTGTGGTAACCGAGATACTTCAACCTTATAGTTTGACGAAAGCTGAACGGTGGAGCAGAAAGTGTCTAGCTGTTTCCAACTCATTTTATTTATTGTAATTTTGACAAGTTGCGCCCTCCAAAAGTTTTAGCCTCACATTATGAGTGCCAGGGGAACAGTATCCAGTTAGGATACCTATCAAAAATACTTGCTTGCGACAAAAAATTATTACCGAAGGTCTTTTCTCATATTTTGAATGTTTCGGCACCAGAAATTTGATTCAACACACAAAATTTAATGGAACTTCTTTATTGAATAATTTCACTCATTGTAAAAATCGCGCAACGCGGTTTACATGCATATGTATGTATGTACATATGTACTTCAAAATGATAAACCTATAGTAAATACTAATGATTATTTTGATGTGGCATTTGGCATACTTAGATGTCACAGACACTAATCTAAAAAAAAAAAATATTTCGATGAATGGGTTTTCGGTCGAAATTTAAATTAAAAAGTCTTACTATTTTTTTTACAGTAGTATACATACTATATGTACATACATACATACTTATGTAAGTATATGTATGATCCTCTTCGTTGGGTTGGAAAGTATTTGCCCTCGTTTCACCTTAAATTTTTTTAATCCCCACCGAATAGAAGTTAATCGTCAGACCTAAGATACCACAAACTTCTCTACACAGCAATAAGCGCATACCTTTACATTTTCCGCATTTTCCAAAACATTTTCCTCAGCAAACTTCGGCTGAGTCTTCGTGTTCATTAGGAAATTCCTTCACTCAGCTGCTGCAAATAAGTAAATATGACACCAAAATCTCATTGGCAACGTTATGCAGCGATTATTTACTATATTGGAGTACATACCGACACTCCGTGGCGTTGGCTTTAACTGGGGCGAAAACTACCCCTGGTAATGCGGGTTAACTGCAGAGATGAATTTTATATGTGCTGTTCTTCGGGTGCAATAAAAGTTTCAGCAGTGGAAATGTAACAAAGGGCGCAAATAAATACCCATACACGCACAGACATACTTACATATGTGTGTATGTATGTACAAGATGTAGATTAAATAAAAGAAACATAGAAACTTTAAGAACTGCAAGCCACACAAAGCAGTGCAATAAAATTGAGCAAAAAAGATGGCAAAGACGATAAGGAAGGAAGTAAGACAATCATTAAAAACTATAGACACCAGTTTGAAAAGGAAGTCAACAAACAGGAAAAGTGCAACAAAGCCGAAAAGCAGTAACAATAACAAGGACAAAGAATTATGTAGAAACGGCAAGTCATAAAGAAGAAATGAAGAAAGGGCTTGCGTGAAGAAATGCAATAGAATTAAGTCAACATGAATACAGTCAAAAAATAAAACTTGTAATGAAAAAAACTTCGAATACCAAAAGTGCCTAAGAGCTTTGAGCGAGAAAAACGGTGCGGAAATAGATAAGCTATAGAAAGAGGGTTAAAATGCGCTTAAAAAACTACGAAATGGCACGAATCGACAGAAAATTCTACGAATAACGGTACATAGCAACGGAGTGTGATAAAGAAATAAGGTCAGAAAAAATACACAAACACACATGCAACAACAAATTTTTATATGTATGTTGCATACATGTACATATGTATGTACACATAACGAATTGTCGATTTTCCACAGTCAAAACGCTCAAAAATGCCAAAAGCATTTGATGCTGAAATACCAAGCGATGCGGAAACGATTGTTGCATGCCACACATAGAACGACAAAGCACTGCAGTTACACATAAACGCATACGAATACATTCGCAGTTATACACAGGGAAAGGAAGACGCAAAATGGAGCAAGCGGAAGAAAGAATGACCCAAATTAATTTGAGGTTATGATTATACGTTTGTGAATGTGGCACCAAAATTCCAAGACACATTAGCTAATGTGTGGAACGATTGTTTACTGTGGTTCAACCGAAAAACATACTTATGCTTGGATAAAATTATTAGACAAAAGTTATAAAGTTATGGAAAACGAGTTAAGTTTCGGAAAATTGCTAAAAAAGAAGAAAGAAAAAAATTCTATGCACGAACTTGATTCGGATCGTTCGGTTTATATGGCAGCGACACGTTATTGTGGTCTGATATTTGCGGTTCCGACAAATGAGTAGCTCCTTGGAGAGAAAAGAACTTCTACAAAACTTTAGTGAAAGTGTAACAACTGAAAATGCCGAAACCGATTTCCCAATCGATGAGGATGCAACAGACATTCCGTAGCAATCACCCGTCTAAAGAAAAAAAGGGGCGGGGGCCGATGGATTGCCCGCCCAGCTACTTTGAATGCGGCGGCGAAAAACTGATAAGGAGCGTGCAACAGCTTCTTTACAGAATAAGGTTGGGCATGTCCGACGATTGGAATTTAAGTGCACTCTGCCCAATCCACAAAAAGGGAGACCCTAAAACTGCTCCAATTACTGTGTGATAAGCCTCCTCAACATCGCATATACATAAGGCTCTATCGAACGTATTGTGTGAAGCGTCCACCGTCAACAAACTGATTGGACTTATCGGTGTGACTCTAGGCCTGGAAAATAAACAAATGACCAGATATTCACCATGCGCCAAATCTGGGAAAAGACTCTTGAAAAGAGAATCGACACATACCACCCCATTGTCGATTTTAAAGCCGCCATCGACAGCACGAAAATAAACTACCTCTATGCAGCTATATCTGAACTTGGTATCTCCACAAAGCTAATACGTTTGTGTAATCTGACATTAAGCAACATAAAAACCACCGTCAGGATCGGGAAGAACCTCTCGATACCAAACGAGATTTTAGAGTCTTGTGACTTCTTTAATTCTTGGAAAAAATCATTTGAGCTGCAGAATTAAACAGAGAAGGTACCATCTTCTATCTACTAGTATTATTCTAACCAAATATGTATGTATATATGTATCAAGGTGTGTCTATACGTATGTTCTTTTTACTTTCAAATTACTTGCTTATCACAATGCTGAACCGCAAATGTGGCAGCCTCACCACAAAAATATCTCTCACTTCACTTTACCTTGGCTTGACATCCCATTGACGACATTCATTAGCGAGTTTATAAATATACATATGTACATACATACATACATCTATGTGCATACGTACAATCTTCGCAACTTCCAAACCGATTGTATAAAAACCATCAGATTGGTTGGCCTAAATTTATTCCACGAAAACCAAAAATCAAAAAACAAAAAAAAAACTTACGCATAAGAAGGCAATGAACTGAGGACGAGGTAAACAATCGGAGACAATTTTCTAAAGACGGTCGTTAACTTGAAATCCGATCCAGGAAAGAGTTCAATACACTCATTAATATTTATGACATCACAAACGAAAGCAGAAGGGGGATATAGTGAAAAAAGATCACAAAAAAAAAACACGAAAATAAGAGAGTGGAAAAGTAAGAAAGTATTGTTGTACAACAAAAAAGTAAAGTAAACGAAAAAAATAACAACGACTTAGAAGAATGTCCGACACGCATTTGCTATGCATGAAAAGTAGGGGAAAACCCTTGGCAACAAGACGGCGACGCTGTTGAGTTGTACAGCTTCGTTGGTGCTGAGCATGCGACTTCAAGAGAAGGTGCTACGCCGCTTAATGGTGGTGACTTCAAGCGCACGCGGCGGCTGAAACTACTACAAAAACAATGACAATCGCAGTCTAAGCGAGGGAAAACGCATTGGTGGCGGGGGGTGCAATGAACTCGGGGAAAATGAGGATCCGTTGCACTCGAATCCGAAATTAAAGGCAACGAGCTGCACGTGTGCATATTTGTGCGTGTGTTGGCAACGCAAGTGCTCTTGATTGAAAAGAGAATCAAGCAAAACCCAAGTCCAATCAACAAGGAAATGCCAAAGGAAGCGAACTAACCAATTCAAAGCATACTCCAGCGAGGGTTTCGCGCAAATAAAAGTCGGAAAATGGGAAAATTCAACAATTGCATTGCGTGGACGGAGCAATGCGTGCGTCAAACAACTGTTGAACGAAGGTATGCACACACACGTACATATGTACGAGTATATGGACAAATAAGAGTTGCAGCATAAACTGCTGTCCAGCAAAGTGAGCCGAGCGCGCCAAGATGAGGAATAACGCAGATTTTCCCATGAAAAGTGCAATTGGCATGAATGTTTGTCTGCAAAAACAAGAAAAAAACATTAACTTAATTTGTAGCGAAGCTAGAATACCCTTCATATATAAAACTGTTTCTACACATGAACTTGATTTTGCTCAGTTCGGTTTGTATGGCGGCTATATGCTATAGTCATGTGATCTGAATACTTTCTTCGGAGATTGCATCATTGCTTTAGGCAATAATCCATGCCAAATTTCTTGATGTTATTTCGGCAAATGAAAAAGCCATCCATATAAGCACCTGATTCCGATCTTTCAGTTTGTATGGCAGCTAAATGATACAGTGGTTCGATATCGGCGATACATCACTTGTACAGATGCACACGAACAGACAGGATAGAAGGGCATGGCTAAATCGACTCAGTTCGTCTTGCTGATCCTTTATACATATAACGGGTTTCTTAAGAAGAGCGCCACAAAAGTTTTTTCTTTATATGAAAGTCGATTCGTAGCCGAACACGATTTCTTTTGGCGTCAAATCGCACGATCGAGGCGGCAAATTGATTGGGCCATTTCGTGAGATAACACGTTCACCAACCTTAGTTTTCAATAAATCGACTGTGACATTTGCTGTGTGGTTTGTGGCGCCGTCTTGTTGGAACCACATTCCTGTCGGAACCAATACGGGTCAAAAATATTCGGTTATCGTTGAACGTTAGCGATTCTCATTCACAGTAACTTGCTGGTCTTGAGTATCATGGAAGAAGTACGGCCCAATAACGCCCATAAACCGCACCAAACCGTAATCTTTTCGCGATGAAATGGAGTACGTGTGGATTGCTGCCTGACCAATAATGCATATTTTGCTTATCGACGAAGCCATTCAGCTAGAAATGAACTTAATCGCTGAAGATGATTTTTTCGATGAAAATCCGGATAATTTTGAAGTTGTTTCTCAGCCCAATTTACGAACATACGAAGGTTCTTGTTGTCAAGCGGCTTCAGTTCTTGCGTCAATTTGATGTTGGAGGGATGTAGGCCAAGATCTTTTCGCTGAACCGCCACAACGACGTCACCGAGATGCCCAACGACGTGTGAGAGACTGATTTGGGGTTTGATGTGTTAGCGGTAGCAATATCCTCAACACTGCAGCACTTCTTTGTTTCACTGGCATGGAAACATTTTGTACTGTGCCTGTGAATTCAAATTATTCCACTACAGACTGAATTGTTGATCCGACAGAACGATTATGACGACCATCAATTGGACGAAGCGCGCTTAAAGTGGAGACCACTCACTCCGATTCCCGATAGTGAATTTTAATAATTTCGACTCAATGTTGGATCGTATATCTTTCCACGATTAAATGGCAAACCTTACTGAAGAGTAATGTCTAAAGAGCGGTAAAAAATATGACATTGTTTGCTGTCCCTTTCGGTCTACTTTTGTAGCGTCCCTATTGAAAACCCTGTCATAAATTTTATAGGGTCTTCGTTTTTTCGGATTGTTACAAACTTCTTGACCCATTTAATATACCCTGTTCAGGGTATAAAAACAAAAAAAAAACAGTGTCTGCTTGCATTTCTTTGAATCTTGCTTGCGTGCGCACTTTTCCAATTGCATGCCACAGCGTGGCAGCGGCAACTGACGGCAATGCAGCGTATTTGCGTATATACCCACACCGCACCGTATACATACATACATACATACATATGTATGGATATGAGTTTGGGTGCGCGCCTGACTTTCTGGCAACGGCGTCTGTCAGCTATTATGACGTAAACATGCAGCATGCAACCGCTGCTTGCCACTGTTGATTGCGCCATGCCACAGGCAGGCATGAGTTTTGTTTACTCTAATACGCGTACAACAACAACAAAACAAAAACTACCTGCCCACTCGTATGTAAACAAATGCTGTGGCATTTTCCAAATCCTACTCTCCGAAAACGATTAACTAGCAGCCAGACATCAAGAGGGAAGAAACTCCGAAAAAATGAAAAGCAAAAAAACGGTTGAAAAAACATTAAACGAAAAGGGGAAAACTCTCAAAAAAATGAGAAGTAGAAACTCCACAATGAGTTCGTTGAACTCGCTGTGCGGATATTTTGAAATCGACACGCACTGTGAACGCAAATGCAGCACGTTGCACGTTGCACATTGCAACAATGCCGATGTTGCAGCTGTGCAACCAACGACCAAGTGCGTGCAGGCGCATTTAATGTGCACACACACACATATATTGACATATATACGTATGTGGGTTTGTGTATATTTTTCGAGCTCGAGTGAATTAATGAAATTTTGAATTCCACAATCGGTCGCTTTATTTAGAATTTGCTGGCTATTTACCTGGTTTTTGTTGTTGGTTGTTTTTGAGTTAGGTAATATTCTAAATTTACATAACGTAATGCAATTAAGCTAATGAAAATGTGATTATGAAAATTCAGTATTCGAAGTTTACATCTTCATCAGGTTTTCAGCGATGGCTTGCCTTAAATATGGACCGCATTAGGCTGTTGTATCCACATGTGAATTTCAAAAATTGTTAGTCGCATATACATATGTATGTATGTATGTTTGTACGTGGTTTTCCAATAAGAGTAATATTATTTCTTTTCAAAATACACACTAATTGTTGAAGAAATTGAAATGTGTTTTACTCAATGTGAAGTACAATAAATACAATTAAGTTCTGAATATATATAACAACAATCAAATGGCCTCCACGACTTCTTTTGCAGCCACGAATTTGATGAACCCAATTTTTGGAGTACTTTTTCCACTCACTGAAATCGTATGCCATGAATAGTATGTTCAATAATGACTTTTAAAAGCTTGAAGGGAGCCCTCTATACCGCTGTCCATTGACAGTAATCGGTTTCACCAGCTTCGTTTCGAAAGGAGTACGAACCGACGATGACTCCGCCAGACCAAAAACCACACCAAATTGGTAATTTATGAGAATGTTATGGTGTTCATAACATGTAGGTTTTCTCGCTCCGAATCGGTAGTTTTGTATATTTACCATATCACTCAGATGAAAGTGAACCTCATCGCAGAAGATAATTTTCTTAAAAAAACTCGCTATCATTTTCAAATTGTTTCAAAGCGAAATCAGCAAACTCACGACCTTTACGGTGATCCACTGGCTTCAGTTCTTGAGTGAGAACAATTTTTTATGGATGCAAGCCCAAATTCTTTCTCAAAATCCGCCAGGCTGATGTTTGAGAACAGCTCCAGTTCTTGAGAAAGTCTTGCATTCGACAAATTGCAGTCTTCAACTACACTTGCTTAAAAAGGCAACAATATTTTTATTACTTCGAGCAGTTATTTGCCTGTTTGGCGTTTGAACACTATGCAAAGAAAATGTGTTCTCAGATTTTTGATCAATTCGACGAATAGCGAACGCAGCTGGATGATTATTACGATCATAAAATGCCAGAGGCGCACGAAAAATTGCAATTGGAACACGGTTATTTTAAGAATAAAAATAAATAATTTGCAAACGTTGTTCTTGTGTATATCTTTCCATGATGAAATTGTAAGGATTACTGAATGCAGTGAAAAACAATTTATAGATCAAAACATTGTATTAAAATTGTAAAGTGAAGCAGAATTTTTCTGATTTGCTGTTAAATTGTACTGTTTTTCTGTGATTAAAATTTTTCCTAGTTGAGATCTTTCCCAGGTCGGAGTTTTTTAACTTTCAGTAAACAGGTCGTTAGAATATATGTCTGACGACGCACCTTGACCTTTAGGAGGCTCATTGTAAAAACACCGAAACGAAAATACCCTCAGTCTATTATTTGTTCTCTGAACCACCCGCGCATCTGATGAAGTTCATTAATACTAAAAATTTTGTCTGTGCAACTTCTGCAACATCGTCAAGGAACCCTCGACCGATAGTAGTGATCCTTTTCCTTGCATTCGCATAGAAGATGCTCTATAGTCTCCTCTTCTTCTGCCTATTAGACAGTGACTTACTAGAATTTTTATGTCATTCATTTGTCTTTATCACAGATGAAAATGACATTGCATGTTTTTTTATATTATAGTCAACAAAACTATCTACAAAAAGTGGATTTCCATCAACTTGAGGTTCAATATTATTTCGCGAAAATTGATGGATTGATCCCTTATAGTGTCTTACTCCTTAACGAGATCCTTCTATTGAATAATTTTGAGTAGTATGTAAAGTTCAGTTTAGAATGCCTGGAGCTTGTTAAATAAAGAAAAAAAATTTTATTGTTTGCTATTAAATTTAATTATTACGGAATAAATTCAATAATTAAATAATTTAAAATTGTAGCAGTTCGGGCCGAATATTTTCTTCCCGGACCTTAGTCGTCTCTAGTTAATCTGCATAGACAAGCAATTTCACATAACCCTACAAAATCTGGAGGTCACGCCACAGGCTCAGGACGTGATATAAAGCGATCACCGAATCGTTTTCTTCAATTCATTGATTGCTTCGTTGACTTTATGACATGTAGCGCCATCTTTTAGGAACCAAAGGTCGTTCACATCAACAACTTATGTATAATTCAGGCACGAAAAGTCATTAACGTTGCCGGCTTCACTTTTAAAGAAATATAGGGCCAAAAAAATTCCATTTGGCCATAGAACACAGCGACTTTTTGAGGATGTAACGGCGTCTCACCAATGGCTTATGAATTATCATCACTTCAAATGCGACAATTTTTTTATTCACGTATGCATTCAATTAAAAGTGAACTTCATGGCGCGTCGCGCGAACCGAATCATTATATTAGTAGTGAAGAGTATTACAAGTAAATCCACGACTTGCCAAAGCTGTTCCGGAGTCAGTCGGTTCATTATGAAATGGTCCGAAAAGAGTATTAAATCATACGTCAAAAAACATCCGTCAAATTCAGTTGTCGGTAGGTTTCCTACAATCGCCACGCTTCTCATTATGTTTGACCCCTGCGCTTTTGTTACAAGAGAATGCAGTAACAAGCGAGTTCTTTATAATATAGATGAAGTGGTAGTATAACTATTTGTAATGCTACCTAAGTGGGATTATTCCAGTCGTTTGTTCTATTCGCCATATCAAACTTTGGCGTATCGAAAACAGCTATAAGTCCATTCTACTTTGAGCTACGCTTTGATTTCGGATAGTTTTTATTTTTGTTCTTCTCCTTATTTTCTGTTTTTGTATTTGCTTATTTAAAGTATTTAGAAAACTAAATCCACAAAGAAATAAAAAGATCTTGTATATATCTCCTTGTATCTCTTTGTAGCTTCCTCTGTAGTGTTTTTGAGCTAAATTCTCTGAAATAATGGCCTAAATGAGCAATCAAAGGCATAACTTTTCTGATCGCCTTTTAAAGAGAAGTCTTCAATTTTCAAGCCACCCCACATGAATAACTTCATTCGTTACATATATCTAGAAACTTAAGAGTATCCAATTCGAAATACCGACTCTGGGCTTTGTAGTGACATGCTTCATACACTCAGATACTTTGGTCAGCCATACATAGTGAAAGGTAAGCTGATTTACGCCAGTAGCTGCTGACCATAGTTTCAATCAAATTTGTGTACAAATTTTCTGCATAGATTCCTCTCCTGTACCCCCCACTATGTATTTTACATAACAGCATCGTATTACCGGTTGTTTGCTATTTAATTACCGCCCTGGTCGCTGTGCAAACAGCATGTGTCTACATACTTAATTGCAACCACCTACACGCCACCGGGGAGAACATGGCTAATAATATGCAATGATGCATTGATGTCCATGGAAATTCATTAGATTAATTCAATTCTATGGCTGGGCCGTATGGAGCGGAAGGCAAGGGCGACATATGTATATAATAAATACATGTACAAAAGATTGTGTGTGTAACTAAGGTGTTCAATAGATCAGAGATCTTTGACACGTAGGAACACACAACCCACGCAAGCCTACCAAATACAAACAAATAGATATGTAGATATATATATGTATATACATATATATTTGCACTATCTATCTATTTTGTTGTTCTTCTATGGAAATTAGTATGTTTTTTGTTTGTGTTGGCGTTTAGTGATGCGCGTTGATGTCTCTTGCTGGCTGTGTGTTATGATGTCATGACGTGAAGTCACTTCGTCTATAAATAACACTAAGAGCTGCTAATTCTTTATAGTTTTCGTGTATCTATGTACTTATGTATATATGTACATAAGTCTCTAAGTCCCTAGTTACTAGCTCGATTAACATGCACAAGTTAACAAACCACAAACATATACACACACACTAATAAACACCTATTGTCTGGTGTAGCCGTTCGTATGATGCCATTTTCGGACTTTTGCTTTTAACGTCTTAATAAAGCGACTGATGCTTTCAATTAACTTTAATGTTAATTGAAGCAATTTCGTACATAATTATTTCCCATTTTTGATGCGTGACTTGTGCTGAAAAAGGAATTTAATGCGGCGAGGTTCTAATTTGTGGATTAGACACACGCAGTCATACACCCATGCACACATACATATATGGAAATATAGAATATGCAGAAATGGTGGGTTGAGAGACACGTTTTTAAATGTCTCACAAATTGTTGAAGTTTCAGAGCTTGGCTAACTCTTTTATTCTGTCCATTGAATGCCATTAGTTCTGTTGGATATGTATGATGTATGGAAAAAGAATTTTTTCTAAATTTCAGAATGGAAATCAAGCACCGATAAAGTCAATGGTCTCAACTTTAAGAACGCTGCGTCCAATTTATGGTCGTCATAATCGTCATGTCAGATTAACAATTGAGCGTCTAGTGGAAAAATTTGAATTCACAGGCACAGCTCAAAATGTTTCCATGCCAGTGACACAAAGAAATGCCACAGTGTTGAGAATAAAGCTGCCGCTAGCGCAGTAATTGAGGAAGACCCAAATCAGTCTCTCACACGTCGTTCTCAAACGTCTGGCATTTCTGTGAAGTCGGTGTGGCGAATTATGCGAAAAGATCTTCGCCTTCATCCCTCCAACATCAAACTGACGCCAGAACTGAAGCCGTTTGATTACAAGAATTGTCGAATGTTCGTGAATAGGACTGAGCAACAACTTAAAAATGATTTCATCGAAAAATCATCTTCAGCGATGAGGCTGGATGAATGGCTTCGTCAATAAGCAAAATATGTCTTATTGGTCAGGCAGCAATCCACACGTACTTCATGATTCACCATTTCGGTTTGATTCGTCTTATGGACCGACGATGTCATTGGTCCGTACTTCTTCCGTGATGATCAAGACCGGTACGTTACTGTGAATGGGAATCGCTACCGCTCAATGATAACCGTATATTTTTGGCCCTAATTGGATGATGTGAACTTGGACAATACGTCCAACAAGACGGCGCCACAACCACCCAGCGAATGTCCCAATCGATTTAGTGAAACCCAAGTTTGTTGAACGTTTTTTCTCATGAAATTGCCTAGTCAATTTGCCGCCTCTGTAGTGTGATATGACACCGTTAATCTATTTCTGAATGATACGTCAAGTCTATAGTCTAAAGCAACAAGCAAGGGAGGATTGATGAACTTCAGACGAATATCGAACGTGAAATTGCAGCAGTATCGGCCGATTTATGCTTGAAAACCATAGAAAATTGGGTTCAGCATCTGGACTTCTGCAAGCGTACGGGCGGTGGCCATGCAAAATAAATCAAGCTCCATACATAATGGTATCGAATGTACTTTCACAGAAATACAGAATTTCAATGATATCTCAATATTGAAATTAAAAATTAGATTTTAATACCTGTTTGTTTTTATCGTCTTCACTAGGGCCATCATAAGATAATTGATAAGGTATGACCAAAAAACTCAGAAATACAATTATTTCCGTTGTTGTATTGTAGATTCAGTGAGCTGAGCATGCATAATCCAATTTTAGTACATACAATCAAAGAGAAATTTACTAGTGGGCCAACCCAATGTGCAATTAAATTGTATTATAAACATATGTATCTATACATTTGTCTAATACCGTTACTCATACGTTAGACATCGGTATGCAAGCATATAAAACGCTCTGTGTATCTCCTCTTGTATACAAGCTTTCTACATATACATACATATATGTATGTATGTATTTTCGATTCATCAGAAGATGCCGCCACGAAGAAGATTGCAAATCGTAGAAATTTCCCAATAAAAATACAAAAAAAGCTTAAGGTGTGTACAACAGATGTTTCCTGTCGTTTGGCATGAGTCTATTACACATTGAAGATAAATACACAAATTTATGCGCTTTAGTAATTTGCTCTAAGAAATTCTATTATTGCGACAAAAATACGAAAATTAAAATCTTTTGATCAGCGCTAGACACGAGAATTAATTATAATTCAGTGTCTGAATTGTGAAAATTGCAAATGATGACAAAAGTGTCGAAAATAGCAACAAATTAAATGGACATTATAAAATATATAATACTGGTTATATTCTTGGAATAAGAAGGGATATCTCATTGAAGCTTCCGCTGGAATCAAATTTAAGACCGCCTAGTCTGATTAACATTGTAGTATGCTTGCTTAAATTTCTGCTTGCTGCAATGTCCGTTTCGCCTATGTCTCCCGGTTCAGCTAAGGTATATCAGTTTTGTACGTAAAAGTTGAAAAGAAAGAGCCTAGATGTTTTTATGTCACTTCCTTCAATTTATCTTAGAAAATTTGAGTCCGACCGGACCCTTATAGTATGAATGCATATTGAGCATGTCCATTGAGAACTCCTAAGATTGCGTCAAGGTGAAATCGACACAAGGATCTCACACCCGCACAGAAACAGGTCGTCGTCTAAGAGCTCGTGAGTTTTGCATTTTTCAGCGATTCTGCTGTAATCAGGCACTCGAACGAGTCTGATGAGTCTGACACTCCGGCTGCCTAAATTTAAGTTTTGGTTAGTGCCACTCATAGAATAATCCCGCTCCAACCTTCCCTCCTAGCTTTGAACTATCCATAAAAATGCTCACTGCGCCTCTTCTCCAGTGGAGAAACAGCCATAAGGAGTAGTCTTTGTGCCACAGTAGTGCAAGTTTTCTGGGATGCATTCTATTAAGAGTAAGATTGGGCTTGATTCGTTAGAGTCTTCCCTCTCTCCTAATGTTACTTTGCTGCGGCTAATCTGTAGTTTCTGAGTATGTACAACTGCTTTACTGAATCATTTTCTGAGAGTTTCACATTATGAATGATGTCTGTGGAGAGCAGCCTTCAAAGATGGTCGAGAGACCGTTGAAGACATGCCACGTTTTGAACGACATTCGAACTCTTCAACTTATGAAAATTAAAAAACTTATTAAAATTAAAGAAAGTACAGATGTGGTGTTTGAAAATCAGGCAAGTGTTAGAGAAATGACAAAAGAGGTCGACTTCTCTCGCGAGTCTATTCGAATGATTTTGGTAGATAATTTATGTAGGTGTGAAATGCATTCTTGCTCGATTCGTCCCGATAAATGTGAATTCAATAATTATCGGAATGGAGGAAAAAAACGTACCGAAACCAAAAAAGCAAAACTCGCCAAAGCCGCTGAAAAATCAAGATTATCCTCATTGTTATTATGCTTTTCGATATTCGTGGTTTGATGTATCATGAATCTGTACCGGACGGACAGACGGTCAATAAGGAGTTCTCTTTGGTCGTACCGAGGCGTTTGCCTGAGAACATCCGTCGAAAGCGGCCAGAAGTGTGAAGGAACAATTCGTGGATTTTACGCGATAAACAGAACTTCAAGATAGCTAACAGATAAGTGAGAAATCGAGGGCGCTTAGATAATGGTTCTAGAGTGTACATGCGAGTATCTATGTATATTTATAGAGACTATTGAGAAAGACCATACAGTAGAATTTATTTAGAATCAAATGGAAATTTTTTTTTCGTCTAAAAAGATAAAAACCTAATTTAAAAATTTAAATAATTCTCGGAATACAATTGGGTGGAAATATGTATGTAAATATTCATACACGTAAGTATTTACATAAATATCATATGTCCATAATGTGAAAAATAGTTTGAGTGAAGCAAGAAAATGTTTTAAATGAATTTTCAACTTGAAAACGTGATCATTTTTACGCTCATTTTGTTGTAATGTTTATGACTTTGTTGACCACATTTACAATTCATGCAAGTATTTTATGGCCTGGGTTTTATTATTATTGCACATTTCATTAACACATTTACGAGCCGAGACATACAAATGCACGCGAGAACGCTGAAATGCAACTATAGTACATAATAAATTGTACATTTGCAATATTTTCTAACACTTTGCATATTGAGCTTGACTAAAGGGTGTCACATTGTGTTTTTTAATAAAAAATGTTCCTAATAACATAAAATCATAGCACCTATGTATGTGGATAACAAATTACTGAAAGTCTTATTTACACTGTCAAAATGGATAATTTCGGAAAATAACCCCGTTGACTGCCCATATAACGGTACTAAAAAACTGAAAAAGTGCGATAATCAGTGACTGAATATGCCAGAGAGATAAAATTTTACACCCGAGATGGTAAACGAGGGCTTTATGGGAGCCGGTGTAAAATTGGACGACAGGCGTGGCACCTCTCACTTTTAGATGAAATCTCAGAATCCTATCTACCGATTTCAACTAAGTTTTGTCGGAGGCATTCCTCTCCCATTCCCATGTCATAGTGTGAAAATGGACGAAATCGGATTACAACCACGCCTACTTCCCATATACTCCATTTTAAATTCCATTTAATTCTTCCAGTACACAAATCAAGAAGTAACTGACTCGACTAAGAAGGTACTTCCCTGTGTTTTCAACCGAACTCAGCACTTCCTTATTTCTTGTGGTTTTTAGTAATCTGTGTGTCTTAATTTTGAATCTGTGAGTCTTATTATGTGTTTCGGTCTTAAGGAATTATTTTCAGGATCCGTTTCTATTCCGTTCGAACAATTTGTGTTTGTTAGAATTCGATTTTTCGGGGACTACTTTTTCCAATTCTAAAACATCTAACTGGTATCTTTGATTATTATTTTTTTATGAGCGTTAGTTATCAGACCACTATAGTATTTAACGATCAGAGCAAAGTGTTTTAATCTTACGACATATTATCAAGACCTTTGGCTGATTTAGTTAAGAATCCTCGTATACGGATCTTGTTCCTCAGTGGTCTTAATAAGTTTATCTTATTTTGACTTAGTTTTTTGATATTGGCTTTATAAGCTATATCGTTCTTCCCTGCGATCTGATTTATTTTATTGGGTAAAATGAAGCATCCTGTATTGCATACATATATGCATATGTATATGAATATATTATTTAAAGGTTGCTTGCGTTTTATCTATAATTGTTAGATGCATTTGTGTATGTACCTACCATATACTTTAGTGTATATTTATGAGTATATAGTATTTACATAGAGTTTACGCTTGTGTAGACTATTTGCGGCGTGTTAATTTAAATAATTTTGTGTGTATTTATTGACAGCGCGTTGTATTAGCAAATATTTAAATGCGAACAGGCAATGCTATAAATGTATGAATTTGTAAATAAGTTTATTTTTCGCCATAGAGATAATTAACATCTGGCAGTTTGTAGTACATGGAATATGGCGGACTTAAAAAAAAAAAATTTATCTATTTACATGCCTTTTTTTTGAGTTTTTTTAGTTTTCTTATATTTAGTTTCAATATCAAAATAATTGCAGCAAGCCTATGGGAATCCAGTAAGCAAATAATTAACGAGGAATAATTTTACAAAGAGGTTTAGAGAAGCACTGTCCAGTGGTACACTCACGGCTCGAAAACACCGAAAGGCATTGGAGCAAGCATTGCGGGACCTCATACCAAACTATCCATACCAATGGGACGTTTTTCGAGTATCTTTCAAGCAGAAATCTTAGCTATAAGTCAGCGTGCAGAAGTCAATCTCCACCGCAACTATCGCAATCAGCATATCGTTGTACTCAACGATCTCAGCGTATGAGGTCAAATCGTTTTTAGTGGAGGATTATATATACATTGCGGTGGGAGCCCACACCATAAAGGAGTTGTTTCTCACGGAGGAGAGATTGGGGAGAGAACGGCTCTGGCAGCAGCAGGAATGCATCACGTTAAACTACTACTACGACAGCCTTGCAAGGTTTGGAGATATGATCAATCAGGGCACTGTAGGCTCATTGGCATAAGAGGGCTGCTATATATTGTTACAAAAAGTAGTATTAAGTTGTATTTGTATTACTATATGCATCCCTGATTATGAACAATAGCTGTAGGTATATGGAATAGCATTTGTCTTGTTGTAGACATCTGGCGCCACACTGTCTGCTCGTCTAGTTAAACAATTGCTGAGTCTGGCGCCGCGACTGTCTGCTTGCGTCTGGCGCCGTATAGCCGTATGTTCTGGTAATTTCCAGACGCGATATTCTAGAAGGACACGTCGGCATCAGCGAGAAGTGCGTGGCTATATAAGCCGTGGCAGCGCCAACGTAATCAATCAGTGCTAAGAGTAAACTGCTATAGTGTAGACGAGTTGTGAAATAAAGAGTTGTTGAATTAAATTAAACGGTGTTGATTTTATTTGTCAATCCAGAGATACGAACCTAACAAAGTAAACTAGCAAGAGTAAATTCGTAACAATTGGTGTCAGAAGTGGGATTGTCAAATAATCCAAATTCAAGATGGTTAAATTCGGAGAATTGAGAATTCAGCAATTAAAAAAGGAACTGGAGGAGCGTAATTTGCCGATAAGTGGGCAAAAGGCGGATCTGCAGGTACGATTACGTGAAGCAATGGAAGCGGATGGAATTAATGTGGACGAGTTCGAATTTGTTGGGCCAGAAACTTCTACAAAGGTAGAAGAAAAAGTAGAAGAACAACGAACATCATCAAGTGTGGACATGAACTTGCTGTTAGTGGCTATTAAGCAAATAGAAAATCGTCTGGCACAGCAAATAGCTGAAAATACAGAAAATGCAGTGCAAACAGAAAATCGTCTGGCACAGCAAATGACGCAAATAGCTGAAAATACATCACAGTTAGAGTCTCGCCTTACACAACAAATGACTGAAAATAATACGCAGTTAGAAAATCGTTTGGTACAACAGATTACGGAAAATACTACACAACTACAAAAACAAGTGCAAGAGAAATTTTCAAAATTTGAAGACGAATTAAGCACTTTAAAAAATGACGAAGAAAATTTGAAATCAGAAGTTCTTCATTTGAGTAATCGGATGCGCTGCATGGCCCTGCACCATCAACAAATAATCCAAGATTGAAGGCACCCACATTCGATGGAAGTATTCCATTTCAAATTTTCAAACTTCAGTTTGAAAAGACAGCATTGGCCAATAACTGGAATGCAGCGGACAAAGTGGCGTCCTTGTTTGTATCATTAAAAGGACCTGCGGCAGAAATCCTTCAGACTATTCCAGACTGTGAACGGGACAACTATGAGGCATTGATGAGTGCGATAGAAAGACGATATGGTAGTGAGCACCGGAAACAAATATACCAGATCGAACTGCAAAATAGGGGTCAGAAAATGAACGAGTCATTGCAAGAGTTCGCAACTGAAATAGAACGACTGGCTCATTTGGCAAATGCAGATGCACCTGTGGATTACATTGAGAGGGTAAAAATTCAATGTTTCATAAATGGAATTCGTGATGTGGACACCAAACGCGCCACATATGCATTGCCAAAAAGAACGTTTGCTGAAACGGTTTCGCACGCCCTCACACAGGAAACAGCTTCCCTACTAAGTAAACCAGCACACAAGGTACAAAGGGTTGAAATGGAACAACCGGCGCTGATGGAAGAAATATTGAAGACTCTGAAGACAATTGCTGCACCGCGAGTAAATACAACAGGCAGATGTTTCAACTGTGGAAAAGCGGGTCACTTTGCCCGAAATTGCAATATAAAAGTAAACCCATCAAAACGGAAACAACCAACAGATAACGAGGACGAAGCATCCACATCTCACAAGTCGTTAAACTAAAACGGAACAGTTCAAAGGGGCGTGAGCTGGTTCCCACAACTATTTGCCCCGCCATCTCGATATCACAAATAGGTCGCCATGACAACAATCTTACTATCAACGGCATCGTAAATGGACGACTGTCAACGCTTACTTTGGATACTGGTGCCACACATTCAATTATCCGACCGGATGTGGTAAGAGGGACGGTTGAACCATTAGTCGGTTGCAAGCTTCGAACGGCCACCGGGGAGGAAGCAGCTGTCGCGGGAAAAGTGTTTTGCGAAGTGATGATTGGTACCCTGGAAGTTAATCACACCTTCATCGTAGCAGAAATCACGGATGAAATTATAATGGGAGTAGATTTCATGATTGATCACGGGGTTACTTTGGATTTAAACAAGCAAATGCTGTTTTGCCAGAACATGGAGATGCCTATAAACACCGGATATGTGACCAACGTTGAAAGTAAGAGGGTGATTGTTGATGATAATCAGAGTATTCCACCAAAATCTGAGGCGATTGTATGGGCTAAAGTGAATGGAGGAGGTGGGACTGAAGAATTGTGGATTGTGGAACCAACAAAAATAGATACACCCATATTGGTAGGAAGAACGCTTGTGAAAATTAGAGAAGACGCCACCATTCCGGTCAGAGTAGTGAATGAATTCAACACGCCTATAAGTCTGAAGAAAGGAGCTGTAATTGGACAGTGCCAGAATATAAGTGCAATAGCACGATGCGAACGGTCACAACAGAAGCCTACGATTGAGCCTCAGCAGATAAGTCCTACACTCCTAAATAATTTGCTGAACGAACTGCATGGAAATGAAAAATTAAAAGCAGAAAAACTATTAGAAAAATACGCATCCATATTTGCAAACGAAGGAAACACAGGAAGAACCGGCATTGTCAAACATCGCATAAATACTGGAGACGCTAAACCAATCCGACAAGCTCCGCGTAGGGTTCCACTAGCAAAACGAGAGGATGCTAACAAAATTATTGAAGACATGCACAACTACGGTGTAATCGAACCTTCAATAAGTCCATGGAGCTCACCTATCGTCTTAGTTAAAAAGAAAGATGGTAGCACCCGTTTCTGCGTAGATTATAGGAAGTTGAATGATGTCACAAAGAAAGACAGTTATCCTCTACCAAGAATCGACGATACATTAGACACCTTGTCTGGAGCGAAATGGTTTTCTACATTAGATCTACAAAGTGGATATTGGCAAGTCGAGATTGATGAATGTGACCGTGAAAAGACCGCTTTCAGTATGGGCGACGGGTTATGGGAATTCTCTGTGATGCCATTTGGGTTATGTAATGCGCCTGCAACGTTCGAGCGACTGATGGAACATGTGTTAAAAGGACTCAACTGGAAGATATGTTTAGTGTATCTTGATGACATTATCATCATGGGAAAAAGTTTTGATGATCATCTGAAAAATCTAGAGGAAGTCTTTCAGCGAATAGCAGCAGCCGGATTACGCTTGAATCCCAAAAAGTGTTCATTATGGAAGAAGCAGGTCACATATCTCGGACATAAAGTGTCAACTGAGGGGATTCACACCGAGGAAGGAAAAATAAAAGCAGTCAAAGATTGGCCTCGACCCACCAACATACATGAACTCCGCAGCTTCCTTGGCTTATGCACGTATTACCGCCGTTTTGTACCTGGATTTGCGAACGTGGCTAGAAGTTTACATGATTTAACCAAGAAGAATCGCCCGTTTGTATGGCAGTTGGAACAAGAAAAAGCATTTGAGCAGCTGAAAGAACTACTTTGTACGGCGCCGATGTTAGCTTATCCAATACCTGGAAAGAAATTCATCCTGGATACAGATGCGAGCGCTTATGGAATTGGAGGTGTCCTGTCTCAGCTCATCGACGGGACAAGAAAGAGTAATTGGGTATTACAGCAGAGTGCTCGGGAAACCAGAGAAAAACTACTGTGTGACGCGAAAAGAACTACTAGCTGTGGTGGAATGTGTAAAACATTTCCACAAGTATTTGTATGGACAACGATTCTTGCTGAGGACTGATCATGCAGCATTAAAATGGTTATTACAGTTTAAGAATCCGGAAGGCCAAATTGCACGATGGATCGAAAGATTACAGAATTACGACTTCGAAACGGAACATCGAAAGGGGATTCACCACAAAAATGCGGATGCATTATCACGTCGCCCTTGTCCACTGGCAAACATTCTCGTCTGCTGATCATAGTACCGAAGTCCATGATCCCAAAAGTATTGAAAGAATATCACAATGGACCTAGTGGAGGGCACCTTGGAATAACAAAAACTATAGAGAAGATTAAACAACGGTTCTACTGGATCGGTTGTCGAGATTCCATAGCAGAATGGATAAGTAATTGCGTAGAGTGCATGGCAGCTAAAGGTCCTAAAGCCAAAAGTCGCGGTAGGCTACAACAGTACAACGTGGGATCACCATTTGAACGAGTCGCAATGGATATTGCAGGTCCGTTCCCAACCAGTACGGCCGGAAACAAATATCTACTGGTTGTCATGGACTATTTCAGTAAATGGCCAGAAGTATATGCCTTACCAAACCAGGAAGCGAAGACAGTAGCCGAAGCGTTTGTAGAAAATTGGATAACAAGGTTCGGAGTGCCCGTCGAATTACACTCAGATCAAGGCAGGAATTTCGAATCTTCCATTTTCCAAGAAGTCTGTACATTATTGGGCATCCACAAGACACGGACAACAGCGTTACACCCACAATCAGATGGGATGGTAGAGAGATTCAACCGAACGCTCGAAGAACATCTGCGGAAAATCGTTGATAAAGACCAACGGAATTGGGACAAGTGCATCCAGATGTTCCTGCTGGCGTATCGTTCAGCGAAGCACGAGACAACTGGTTACACGCCAGCAAAGATTATTTTCGGATCTGATCTGCGACTCCCTGCTGATCTTAAGTTTGGTACGAATCCTATAGCTGTAAGAAATGATGGAGATTATTGTTCTGCCTTAAAGGAAGAAATGAATGAATTGCATCTAATGGTAAGACAGCATACGCATCTGATGAGCAATAAGATGAAGGACCGGTTCGATCAAGCGGCAAATTCAAAAGGTTTTGAAGAAGGTGATCTGGTCCTGTTGTACAATCCACTTCGAAAGAAAGGCTTGTCCCCGAAATTGCAGACAGCCTGGGAAGGACCCTATATGGTGATGAAACGACTTAATGACGTGGTATACCGCATACAAAGAAATGGGAAAGCACGATGTAAAATGAAAGTAGTACATTTGGAGAGGCTCGCCCCATTTGGTTCAAGAGGATTTGTGCCTAATCGGGACGATTAGGCTTTAGTGGAGGGCAGTGTTACAAAAAGTAGTATTAAGTTGTATTTGTATTACTATATGCATCCCTGATTATGAACAATAGCTGTAGGTATATGGAATAGCATTTGTCTTGTTGTAGACATCTGGCGCCACACTGTCTGCTCGTCTAGTTAAACAATTGCTGAGTCTGGCGCCGCGACTGTCTGCTTGCGTCTGGCGCCGTATAGCCGTATGTTCTGGTAATTTCCAGACGCGATATTCTAGAAGGACACGTCGGCATCAGCGAGAAGTGCGTGGCTATATAAGCCGTGGCAGCGCCAACGTAATCAATCAGTGCTAAGAGTAAACTGCTATAGTGTAGACGAGTTGTGAAATAAAGAGTTGTTGAATTAAATTAATCTGTGTTGATTTTATTTGTCAATCCAGAGATACGAACCTAACAAAGTAAACTAGCAAGAGTAAATTCGTAACAATATATTTCTGGCCTAATAATGAAAATAGGAATATTTACCAACGAAAATGGTTTTATTGTTTTTCAAAATATTCTCCATCAAGATTTAAACACTTTTGCATGCGCTCAAACCAATTTAGAAGCACTTTTTCCACTCCGATTGAGAAACCTCCAAAACATGGTTTTTGAATGCTTCAACAGCATCTTCTGGCGACGAAAATCGTTGACCACGCATTATTTTCTTGATGTGTGGGAATAAAAATAAGTCGTTGGGTGCCAAGTCAGGGACGTACGGCGGATGACCCATCAATTCGACGTTTTGGCCGGTCAAAAAGGCGCTGGTTTGAGCCGATGTGTGAGAGCTCGCATTGTCATGGTGCACAATGATTCGTCTTCTCTTGTGGTTTTTCGAATTTCTCCGAAGACTTCAGGCAAACAAATAGTGGTGTACCACTCAGAATTAACCGTCTTACGTTGCTCACGCGGAACAGTCGCCACATGACCAGTTTTGCCGAAGAAACAGGCGACCATTTGCTTCGAAGTGCTTCTTCCACGAACAACTTTCGTTGGATTTGGCTCGTCTTGGAAGACCCACACGGTCGATTGCTGTTTTGTTTCGGACTCATACGCATAGATCCATGATTCGTCACCTGTGACAATCTCACAAACGTCTTTTGAAGCACAGCGATCGTATTTTTTCAGCATTTCTTTACACCAATCCACACAAGCCTTTTTTTTGAGCGATTGTCAAATTGTGCGGGATCCAAGGAGATCAAACCTTTTTTACGGCCAGGTGTTCATGCAATATCGAATGTATGCTGGTGGGAGAAATGCATAGGCATGCCTCTATCTGAAGGTATGTTACATGACGGTCTTGCATTATCAGTTCACGTACGGCATTGATGTTTTCTGGCACAACGGCTGTTTTTGGACGACCTTCACGGAATTCGTCTTTGAGCGAGCGTCGGCCACGATTGAATTCGTTGTAACAGTTTTTCACAGAGCTATAGGATGGTGCTTCAATAGCCATACAAAGATTTTAGTTCATCGATCCCACGAAATTGTTCACGAGTTAATTCCATTTTTGGTCGAGATTAATTTTTTATACCCTGTAAATAAACAAATTCACGATAAAGGATAAAACGTTCTGAGTTATGCTAAAAAAACTTCCAATGGAAATGTCAGATTGCACCTGACACTAGTGTTGCCTAGGCCAGAAATATATATAGCCCTCGTAGTCTCTTGCGCAAACTGTCGGTTTTACGACATGAAACAGCTAACTCTAGAACACCTGATTCTAGATTGCCCATGAATTTGTAGAAGAAGCTCAAGGTCTAGGTACCATCTACGTGGAGAGGGATCACATCACCTCAGTCGCGCCAAGCAAGCTCCTGTAATTATTGAGAGTGCTAGACCTTGTGACCATACATATGTGATATAGGAGAAAACACAATAGACAGTGCAAAGCCTCTATTATTTTCTATCAATCTATTTAAGTATAATATAAAAAAATGTTTTTCTTGATTTTGTGAGGTCAGTTTGTTTTACAGCTATATACTATAGAGCTGCGATCTGAACAATATGTTCGGAGATTGTATTGCACAACGAATAAGCAACTTCTTGAGGTGAAAAGAAGATGTGTAAAATTTGATATCAATATTTTGAAAACTGAGGGACTAGTGGGCGGGTGCTGGCTTTTATATTTCGCGATGAAAAAACAAAAACAAATATTAATCGTCAATATTCGATTTTTTTTTCAAAATATTCTTCATTAAGTTCTATACCCTTTTGAACGCGTTCAAACCAACTGTCGAAGAACTTTTGCCACAAACCCATCATCAATCACCTGTTTGATGTCATAGATGTATTTCCATGCACCGTTATACAAGATGCGTACCAAAATAAACAGAACTTTTTGAATCGAGCGCCCCTGATGGCGCCATCTATGCGATGTCGACTGGTGCGTAAGAATCTGCTATCTTTACGGATTTTCCAGTGAGAATTTCATGACATTTCATTGATTGGAAGTGAAGTTATTGGGTTTTAAGTATCAGTATGTTTGTGTTGTCGGTGCGAAATTGAGCTTCGAACAAAGAGCCAACATTAAATTTTGTTTTAAAATTGGTAAAACTTTTACCGAAACGTTTCAATTGATGAAACAAGTTTACGGCGATGATTGCCTATCCCGTAGCAGAGTGCACGAGTGGTTTCAACGTTTTCAAAGTTCCTGAGGACATAAATAACGATCACCATATGGGCCAATCAAAATCCGTGATTCGTGATCGAAATTGTGCGTGAATTCATCAAAAATCAGCCGAAAACATCATTGAAATTCATGGAAATGGAAGTGAACATCTCCAAAACATCGATTTATCTTATTTTGCCGGAACATTTGGGCTTACGAAAGGTGTGGGTACAGTTTGTTCCGCACAAATTGACTGATGACCAAATTGGTGAGAATCCAATATTCGAAGGACGATTATTTGAACAAAAATCACATTTTAACCATTAACCACTCCCCGTTTTCACCTGATATGGCACTGTGAGACTTCTTCCTCTTCGGAAAAATGCATTTGGCCATGAATGGAAGGCGTTATGCAGACGTCTAGACGTGTAGAGGCCATTCAAAAGGCTTGCACCGGCATACTGGCGGCCATACCGGTCAACGAGCTAAAACACTCGTTCGACATGCTTTTGGACCATGCAAAAAGCTGTATTGAAGCAGAAGGAGACTATTTTGAATAAAATAAATTGATTTTGCCGAAAAAACCATTTGTTCTGTTTTTTTTTAAGTCTTGTTTACTTTGGTACGCACCTTGCAGTATTTTTAATATTTCCCTCCACCAATCGACACGAGCCGTTTTTGTGTGAGATCTAACGTGAACATTCTTTTTACAGTCAAATGTTTGCGCAATATTGAACGTCTGCTGGTCTGTAGTAGTCTCTATATCGCGATAGGTCACATGACGATCTCGTAATAACAGTTTCTTTATGGTAAAAATTCATGCTTTTTTTTAAGATATGACTATACTCGTATATATATGTATATTCATAGCTTATGAACCAAATAACTGTATTCAAGTCGATATACATATGTAACTATTTTATTCGAATTTCATTGTGTTAAATATGATTTCATTTAAGGGGCGGCAACCAAGGCTTTGCAGCTTTTGAAAAAGTTTGTAATTCTCCTTGAATTATGTGAATAAAGTGAGCATTTTCCCAACTCATCATAAAAAAGTTTATTTTTTTAATAAGCGCAATTGCTTTTCACAATATGTACGCGTATATTATATAAGCTTTTTACAGTTATTATTTCGAAAACGCCCTTCAAATATGAAGCCATGAGAAAATACGCCTTTTTGAGAAGCTTTCCGTCTATTTGTTTTGAGTATGTAATTTTTGTATAATTACAAGTGCCACTTACTAACATACAGCTGTGCTCAAAATAATAGTAGTGCTTGGATTAAACCATCAAAACAAAAATATAAAATTTTTAATTGGGTGAACAATTTTCAGAAAAGTATTGAGTTTTCTGATGTATTTTTTTTATTATTTTATAAAAATCTGATTAAATTTGTCAGCATTGGGAGGAGGTAAGCACTAAGCAGCTTATCAACGCGATCTTATAAAAAACTTATTTCAAAAGGCAAAACGTATAAAGAGGTTGAAAATTTAATTTGGTTTTTCATCGACCATCATTCGAAATGCCTTAAAATACCAACCGAATCCTGAGAAACGTGGCCGTCGCACGGCAATAACTGACAGAGTGGCTAAGCGTCTAAAAAGATTCTCAAAGCAGAATCTTCCTACACCTGCAGCGAAAATTAATAAAGGCGGTGTAGACGTTTGTGAGATTGTGATTTAGAAGTTATGGAATAGCCTGCATAGTCTTCAGACCTCAACCCTGTAGAAAATTTGTGGAGCTAATCCAACTAATAATAATCAACTAATCCTTTCGAAATTAAGTTTTAGTAATATTAAAATTAATTAATTTCCTAAGACTGCTTTTACGCATAGCCACGTATAGACCAAAACTGGTCTATGTGATACCAGATGGAGTTCAGTTTCGAGGTCTAAGAGAAGTAGTCATCCTTTAGGTGCTCTGCTCTTGGGCAATCCACTATTTCATTTGTGGCCTGGCATCCAGTAGAAGTGAAGTTGCTTACTTCTGGCAACGCTTTCCACTGATCTTTCTGGTCGATATGCGATTCGAGATTACTGCCTTGATTTTTGCTTGCCTGCAGGTGCATTAGAGGCCAGCTCCGCGGCTTACGCAACAGTAAAGCCCTCAGCTTAATATATACTGCATTGGTGTGGCAACTTAAAAGACTGCCTTATACCTAACTCTGGCCAGTATATTCCCGCACCGATTCCACCGTCCATTTTCAAGCCATCTGAATAGATGTTTAGAGTGTTGCACGTAGCTGAAATACCTTTACGCCAGCCATTTTTCTCTATGTCTACTTTGAACCTTCTTTCCCAATGAAGAATTGGTTATGTAGTCGGCGTTTGCCCAACCGCCATTACCCACCGAGTTATCCCCCAAAAGTTTCATATGTAAAATCTGCTGCAGTCCGTAGTCGTCCCGCCGATTTTGTTGCGCAGTTTTCGGCGAAGATGTCTACAGGTAGCAGGTTCAGTACCAGTTCAAAAGCCGCCATTGGAGTTGTTCTTAAAGATTCCGGTATGCGCAACCCAGCGAATCTCTGAACCCTTTCCATTGGCTTCCGGTAGGTTGAGTTCTTAAATAACAAGTAGACATTTTCTTTATTTATTTCTGCCTTACGCGTACTACCATTATTTTGACCGCAACTGTATATGTTTACAGATATAATACATACAAATTTTAAGGTAAAATCGCTTCTTGCCACTTGGACAGACCTTCACCCAACATGCTGCTGCTGCTGTCTGCTGCTTTCTGCTTTTGATAAAGATAAAGAGTTAAATTAAGTATGTATGTATGTATATAGTTACCTGCCAAACAACAACAACAACAACTGCAAACACTTTACGGCAACAGTAAACAAAACAAATGAGAAAAATTCATATTTTCAAAATACGAAAAGTTGTGAAGTGTAGTTCATATTTATATGTATATATGTATGTACATATAAGTACATATGTATATGTATATATGTACTTATGCCAGCCCACTTATGCACAATGCACTTAGCATAAACTTACATGAGTAGGTACGTATGTACATAATCATGCGTGTGTTGTTGTAATTTTTTTATTATGCGTTGGCTTTTCACGTTTTTATGCATTTATGTGCGTAAAGTGAGTAGGTATGTGTACAAATATATGTATGCATATATGTATATGTGTGTGTGCTTGAAACTGAAATAAAAACAGAAAGTCGAATTCGTTCTTTGTGTATATTTTCTATAGACACTTTATACAGATATGTATGCATATACAAATGTGTTGCTATGTATATAACAATTTACTTATTTATATACAAATACATACATATAAATCCACATAATTACATACATATGTTACAAATGCTTGACCTACTTTCGCGCTATAGCGATACAACAAATACATATATTATATACTTAAGTACAACAACAACTATAATAATAATAACAACAACACCACCAATAACAACAATAACGTCAACAGAACAATCATAATAGCGACCAAATAGTCGTTATAACGAAACAACAACAACAACAACAACAGTAGTAGCAACAAAAACAACTATGCTGGTACTACGCCATAACAGTAATTGCTGCCTATTGTGTTTGTTTATTTATTTTTTTCTTTTTGTATAAAACTTGCGTAAAATTCAATTTTTCCACACTCGCTTTTTTCATTAGTTTGGCCTTTCTATTTCCACTTACCCATTTATTGTGGTATTTGGTTATTATTTTTTTAGACGCCTTTGTGTCGTAATGTGGGCCATAGTTTATGCGGGGCCATTTAGCTTCTGGTTTTAATTATTTCCATATACATACATACATATTTGGTTAGTTTTAAGTGGCGGCTTTTTTAGAGGAAAGCAAGATAACCTCGAAAAATGTATACAAATACATACATACATACATACATAAGTATGTATTTCTCTCAAAGCATCCAGCGTTATAGCTTAAGACGATTACTGAAAAGTAGTAAATTTATTATTCTCGAATGCTTTTATATATTTTTTCAAGTCCGAAAGCAATTCTATACCATAACTAAAAAAGCAAATAACATAAAGTTACTAACGGGTTTTCGAATTCTAAAATTAATTAAGAAAATTATTTGTTGACCTTGCTAAGATGATGAAAACCTTTTCGGTTGCTGGGTTTAGGTTTTTTGATTCCCGAGTGACAAGTCTCAAATAATATCACCAAACGATAGGTGCATTCATCGTTTATTCCATACCATAAATATGAAGTTCTTCTTCTTCTTTACTGGCGTAGACACCGTAGCCTAGATAACCTTCCTTTTCGTTGTTCGGCGATTCCAAGTGCAGCGAGGTCCTTCTCCACCTGGTCTTTACAACGGAATGGAGGTCGTTCTCTTCCTCCTCGGATACTGTGACGTATACTCTCAGGACAGGAGTATTTTCATCCATTCGGACGACATAACCTAGCCAGCGTAGCCGCTGTCTCTTAATTCGCTGAACTACAAGTATGTCAGTGTCATCGTATATCTCGTACAGCTCATCGTTTCATCGACAGCGGTATTCGTCGTTGCCAAAACGTAAAGGATCATACATCTTATCGAAAACTGGTAACGTCGACTCATCAGATGTTGTCATAGTCCATGCCTTTGCACTATATAGCAGGACGGCAATAATGAGAGACTAGACTTGTAGAGTCTTTGCGTGTCGAGAGAGGGCTTCACTTCTCAATTACCTACTCAGTCCGAAGTAGCACCTTTTGGCAAGAGTTATTCTGCGTTAGTTTTCGAGACTGACATTGTTGTTGGTATTAATACTGATTCCAAGAACGACGAAATTATTTACGACTTCGAAATTATGACTATCAACTCGTTCACAACCAGACCCATTTCCTTCACTTCTTTGTCCAACCTGGAGAAAGCAGAACAAACAGCCAATAATATCGATGTCATCGGCGTACGCCAGCAGTTATACACTCTTGTAAAAGATTGTACGTTCTCTATTCAGATCTGTAGCTCGAATTATTTTCCTAGCAGGAGATTGAAGAAGCCGCAAGATATGAAGTCGCCTTATCTGAAACCTCGTTAGGTATCGAACGGCTCGGAGAGGTCCTTCCCATTCCTGACGAAGCTTTTGGTCAGTTTACATAGCCGTATTAGTCTTGTGGCTATACCAAATTCAGACATCGCGACATAAAGGCAACTACTTTTCGGGCTAAAAGCAGCATTGAAATCGACGAAGGTGTTGTGTGCCAATTCTCTTTTCACGGGCCTTTTTCAAGATTTGGCGCATGGTGAATATCTTGTCAGTTGTTGGTTTTCCAGGCCTGAAGCTTGGATCTTATCAAATAAGTAGTTTGTTAGCGGTGGGCTTTAATCTTTTACACAGTACGCTCGATAGAGCTTTATTCAATGTTGAGTAGGCTTATCTCATGGTAGTAGGCGCAGAAGGTGGGGTCTCTCTTTTTGTGGATTAAGCAGAGCACACTTAAACTTCAATCGTCGGGTATGCTTTCCCCCGAACATATTCTACAAAGAATCCATATTGAGTTAGTGCCAATGTAAACAATAGTACTTATATCCCCTGAAAAGACTATTTTGGCTGTGCCATCTGCCATACTTCCACCCGAATGAATAATGTTTTGTGGCCTTTATATTTTGTGAACTTCAAAGTATTAAAGCATTAGTTTAGACCCCTGATAGAAATACTCCCAGAATATTGGTATTATCTGCTAAGGAAAAGGTGATTTTGAAAAACTTTAACTTGATGAAGGTTATCTTATAGCCTTGACCGATGGTAGCGTTAATTCCGATTAACTGTGCACTTAATCAGATGAAATATGAAGAAAAATCAATGCAGTTAGTTAGGTTTAGTGCTGCCGTCTGTCAAGGCTATTAAAGACAAAAGAGGAAAATCACCTCTGGAGCATAATGGACTATTGAATGAAAGTTATGAAGGAATTTTTGCCTCGGCTTTCCGTACTGAATTCGAATTAGGGTGCTCATATAAGTGGAAAACCACGTTTTATTAGGAATATGTACTACGTACTAAAAGAAGAGACATACACGCAGACTCTCAGGCACCGGAGAACTCGAGTCAAAAGAAGGTGAGTCCAATAGTTCGGTGCTGGCTAAAAACCGTAGGCATCTCTGGAGCAGAGAGAGTAGAAACTGGCTTGCAATACGTCCATTTTGGAAATCCTGCCCTGAAATAATGCAAAAGCGGTGCCGCACTAAGGGCAGAAACCGTGATAGAAGGGAGAGTGCTTTACTGGGTACATTACTCACGTAGGATGTGATTGTAAATAGTACGAAGGCATTTTAAACCAAATAAATTCATTGTTGTAACCTGCGGCATTCTTCTTTATTCAACGTCACGGTACAACAGACTAATTACGACCATTACAAAATGGTTTTCGCCGATCCTTTTGATATATCAATGATGCTAGCAGGATCTCTGAATTTCTTCAGAGATTCTGTCGTTGCCTTTAGCAATAAGCCATGCCAAATGTCGTGAAGAAATCTTGTCAAATAAGGACCTTCTCATACAATAAATTGATTTCTATTGTTCAGTTTGTATGGTAGCTATATGTTATAGTGATCCCATAGCGACGGTTTCAACACATAAGCAGCTGCTGTAGGAGAAATAGACGTGTGCAAAATTTCAGAGCGATGTCTCAAAAACTGACAGAATCGAGTAAACCCAAATTTATAAGGTCTTGCCTACAGCAGTTTGATTATCAATGGGGCACAGACTCGTTATTAAACCAATATGAAAATAATACCGCAATAATGAATCCTTTGCATGAATTATTATGATTGAGAAGTTGTAAATTTTACCACCTTTATTTTGTTTTAAACAGCTCTTAATGCAAAATAACAACTAATAACTCAGAGGTAAGCGGTGAATTATTAGACGCAAGGTCCTTTGAGTACGCGCGCAATTAGCGAAACCAAATTATCAGACTTAGACTTTAAGTACATACATACATATGTAGAGGCTACTAAAATTACATACAAACAAGCATTTCATAATTAATGCAAGCCGGTGAGTTAATTAACTCACATAATTAACTTCTTTTGCCGTTCTACAAAGAACGCTTTTAATTGCCTACATTTGCCGTTATAAATTTTTTCATATGCCATAATTTGTTGTTGTTGATATTTTTTTTTGCTCTTGCTGCCTTGCTTGCCCACTTGCCACTTGAGCATAAAATTTCTTGCAATTTCCCTCAACCATTTGCGAGTTTTACGGCATCCTGCGTCGCTAAAGGATCCACTGACTGCGCGCCAGAAATGTCAGCAGCAGCAGCAGCCATAACGGCAGTTGCTGAGTCTTGCGATTGTGTTGACTTCTGCGGTTTGCTTTGCTGCTGTAGCGGTGAATAGCAGAAATTAGCTTTGCCACTAGCACTTTATGCCACAGATCAGTTGAAGTTGTTGCTTCGCCATGCCGTTGCTGCTGCTGCTGCAAACAACACAACCAACAGCAGCAGCGTATAAATGATAATAGCCATGAGCAGATTTTATATTTGCCATTAATGAGTTTCTCGCCCACCTCAAATTGCTGCACACCCACCGCACCGCACCGCTATCCGGTGTATACCTTGGCATTAACTTATTTGCGGCTGTCATTAAACATCATTAAACTTTTTGTTGTTATTGCTCTTTTTGACAGCAGCTAAGTTGCAATGTACGGTAGTTGAGCACACAACGCGTGTGATATACATATTTTAAATATTTATTTTGGCATTCTTTTTGGTTTGCCGTTGAAGAATGTGTTGGTAATAAACTGAAGCCGCCGGCACTGATTTATCGCCTAAACGAAATGTGTAATATAAAAATGCCGTTATTTGAATAAAAATACATTAAATACATTTTGGGTATTATAACCGGCAAATTTTCAACTTTTAGTCAGTTTAACAAAATTTTCGCACATGCTTTCCTTGTTTGCTGCCCCCCGCTGCGTATACGTAATTAATTTAAACCCCACATTTCTCACATTGCTTTATATTATTTTTCAGCATTGCTATGCTTCATGGTTTGTGGTTAGCACTCTGCAGTTGCATTGACGAAGAAAGTTTTAGCCACAAAAGCCAAATTGAGTTAAAAGTAAGGAAAATGCTGCCTCAGCCAATAATTGGGCAAATGAGCGCTGTAAGGAGCAGCTAGTTAGGTGAATTTGGCAGGGAAATTTAGAAAAATAAGATTTAATTTCATTTCGATGAAAATCAAAAAAAGCTAACTTTGAAATCATGTTAAGTAGACTAGCGCAGAAATTAAAAATAATAAAAAAAAGAGATTCACAGTAGATTGTAATCCATCGGAAACGAAAGTTGAAATAACAAACAAATTAAGGGGAAAAATAATTTACGTGCGATCTGCAGTCATGAAAAAGAAGAGTACGAGTCCTATAGAAAAGTTTTATGAAAATGTTGTACTAATGGAAATAGTTATGAACATTAGTTTTCCATGACACCGGTAGGTCTCATGTTGCAAGAACAGTTAGTAACCATTTGGAAAACAGCGGCTGTTTAGAACAGTTTATCGAGAATTAGCTTGATTCATTCTTAGCTGCTAAGCCGGTGCAGTTCTTTGCGATAAAACCTAGAAAAGTTCCAGAGAGATAGGAAAATGTTATAGTTTCAGATGGGCAATAATTTTAATAATACTATTGCAAGTGCTTTTCTTCAATAAAAGTTCAAATTAAAAAAAGGACGTCCACCAGCTGGGCAGCGGCACCTTCCCAATTAAAATACCGGACATTCCACGAGGTTTGTAGTGGTTGTCATCAAAAGGGGGTCTCCCATCCGAGGCTGGTTTCTTCTTTACATTGGCGGTATTTATTACGTGCGGGGTCCCAAACTTAGCGTACAACTCTGAAATATTTCGCCTTCTCACTTCATCACGCCTTCAAATGGATTTTTTTGGCCACCCAGAGGATACTTAGTCTTAGACCGGAAGTGGTGAGCTATTTGAGCCATATATATATACTTAAAATAATCGTTTCTGGTCACTCCCAAGTGAATGGCGTTCAAAGAACTTTCTTTACTTGAGTTAACTTCTACACAAGGCTTCATTCTCCCGGTTGGCGACTTTACTTGATTCCATCATAAGAAAAGACATCAAGCTACCTGTCTGTCTTCGGATCGAAAAGCTCCCAACCAGATCGATCATGTTGTGATAGACGGAAGACGCGACTTTAATGTAGCGCGTATGCACCAAAGCCATTTGTTTTCGAAGAAAATAGAAAAACGATAATTTCGTCTGCTTTGGAACCAACATTAACACCAACAACAATATCAGCCTCGAAGTCCAACGCAGAATAACTCTTTCCAACAGGTGCTACTTCGGACTGAGTAGGAAATTAAGAAGTAAAGTCGTTTCTCGACGAACAAAGATCAAATTCTATAAGACACTCATCATCTCCGTGCTGCTATATGGTGCAGAGGAATGGGCGATGACAACATCTGATGTCGGCGCTACGAGTTTTCGACAGAACGGTTCTTCGGATGATTTATGGTCCTTCGCGCGTTGGCCACGTCAAATATCGCATTCGATGAAACGATGAATTGCCCGAGATATACGATGATATTGACTTAGTTCAGCTGGCATGTCGTCCGAATGGAAGAAAACACTCCCGCTCTGAGAGTATTTGACGCAGTACACGTCAGGGGAAGCAGAGAAAGAGGAATACCACCACTCCGTTAAAAAGACCGAGTGGAGAAGGACTTGGCGATTTGTCCACTGTTGTAAACTCGGCTATAACCGCGTAATTGTTGTCTACACCAATAAAGAAGACGAAAAAGAGGAAGTTATCTCTGAACTGAGTTGAAAGTTTATAGAAAATAAGTTCCTGAGACCATTCCGATTAATTTTTTGCAAGGTTTGACTTTGTTACCTTGTTTTGTTCCAATAACCAAACAAATAGTTTTAAAGCATATAGAGAAAATTTCAGACTCGTGGCTTCCAAAAACCAAATTAGAAACCAAAGCTTAATTTCTACAGAAACTTTTAACTATGAATGGATCTGCGCAATTTATTAGGGCATTTACTTACTAACCTAAAAAAATGCATGTTAACTGCATATTCATACGTATGCTCCGTATACTTGCTTCATAAATTGACAATATGTTTACGAACGTACACTGAGCCAAAAAAACCTCACGCTCTTTAGAGAGTGGCTATATGTGGCACAGAACGAAGGATCATGTTATCTTTAGTTAGATAGTTTTTTCTGAGAGTCAAGCAATTTTATTTCTTCATTTTTAAAGCATTTTCAAATAATAAACTCTGTATTTAAAAATAGTATACATACAAAACTCTTTATTAGAGAAAAAATTCTAGCATTTTGTACAACACCCCTTCCTCCTAATAACCTCGGCTATTGGTTTTGTGTTGAAGATATGTTTTTTTATTAATTTCTTAACTTCACACAGCTTCAATAATTTTTTTTAATTTCTTTTAAGGGCGTATTCTACTATAGAAATTAAATTTTGTGCAGTTTTTTAAATTTTATTTAAAAAAAAAAAACAAAAAATATTTTTACTATCCATTATGGTGTTTTTATTGATATCTTAAGAAAAGAAAAGCTTATCAGAAAAAAATTTTACAAAAAAATATTAAAAATTAAAATAAATAGACGGGGGGGAGAAACAGGTGTAAAAAAAAAATGGCGCATCCTGGTGACATTGATCCTGACTCTCCTGGTGGAAAAAAAATCAAAAGAAATTCTTAATCAGTAAGGATGCTGTTATAGTCCCTACATCAGGGAACACGAAAAAAATTTTTTGGAAAAATTGCGACTGCCTGAAAACAAAAATAATTTTTTACGCTTTTTTTGAAATTCCTAAATTTTTTTTTTAAATATTACAAACAAAGAATTAAGGATTATATAAAGATAAAGGATTATATAAAGAAGGTTCACACAACATTTCAAGTAAATAGGTTTTATGGGACGTGAGATAATTCCGGTACCGTGTGGAAAAAAGTAGTTTCGAGAACTATTTGGATCTTCACTTAGAAATTTGAGGAAGACAAAAAAACAGAAAATTAGATTTTTGGCAGACATTTTTACAAGAGAAATAATAATTTCGGAGAAAATATCGCGATATTTTTGTTTACAGTTTTATTCATTTTATCTCAAAAACCGGTGTAAAATTTCATGAAGATCGGTTGAGTAGTTCTCGAGAAATCTTCCCAACCGACTTCAAAACCACAGTTCTAGCTACCAGCCTCGAGCACATGAATTCTCAACGATATATCTCCGAAACTATTACTCGGATCAACATGTACATTTAGGACAGTATTATAGAGCTGTTGTATAAGACAAGTTCAACTATGCTAATTCAAACAATTTTACGCCTGACATAAAAGAAAAGACAAATAGTATATTTGCGTGAATAGTGACTGTTTAAAAGTTTAATATTAGAATATTTGCGACTCTGAGTGTATATGGGTCATTCCATCCAAAATTTACATTCTAAATTTTTTCGTGTGAAACTTGTTTTGTGCTCTTTGAGGCAAAATTTTGGTATTTTGACAAATTTTGAAAAATTTCCAACTTTCCATTGAGATACATACATACAGGGTAGGCCATTTAAAGTTGACCCATCTGGCAACGCTGTAACTTTTAACAGCGCTGACAAATCGGCTAATGTCATACCGCGTTAGAAGCGTCATTCGAAGACAATTTATACCATGGAACAGTACACTCCAAAAGAACGCGCTGAAATTGTTCAGCTTTATATTCAAAATAACTTTTCAATTGTGTTAACTCAACGTGCGTTTCGCAAAAAAAATAAAGTGAAAAGTGCTCCAGTTAAGAACACAATTAAGTCTTTATACGCAAAATTTGTGAACACCGGTAATCTCAGTAATGCCAGTCATGCATCCAGACAACGCACAAGACGTTCTGATGAAAATATCGAAGCTGTACGAGCCAGTATTGAGGAGACTCCATCGACATCGAGTTATCGCCGCTCTCAGGAATTAGACATCTCTCGCACCACTCTCCGACGCATAATTCATAAAGATTTGAAGATGTTTCCATATAAAATTCAAATGGCACAAAAACTAAACCCAGCTGATTATCCGCGACGCCTTAATTTTGGCAAATGGGCCATCGAAATGGCTGAAAACGAACTTGACTTTTGGCGAAAACTCATCATGTCAGACGAGGCACATTTCTCGTTGAATGGAGGCGTAAACAAGCAAAATTGCCGATTTTATGCCACCGAAAATCCTCAATTAATTGAAGAACAGACGACCAAAAAGTAACAGTTTGGTGCGGTGTTTGCGCGAATATGATCATCGGACCGTATTTTTTCGAAGACGATGATGGAGCCACGACAACAGTCAATGGTGAGCGTTATCGAGCCATGATAACGGATTTTGATACCCATTATTCGCGAAAATGACATGGATAACTTCTGGTTTCAACAGGACGGGGCTACATGCCATACAGCTCGACCAACAATCAATTTATTGCGACCATTTTTCCCCGGGCGATTGATATCGAAAAATGGTGATGTTGACTGGCCACCGAGATCACCAGATTTGACGCCACCAGACTTTTATTTGTGGGGTTATTTGAAATCCAAGGTATACGCTAATAAGCCAAAGACCTTAGCTCAACTGAAAGCCAACATTCGACGTGAAACAGCCGCCATATCATCCGAAACATTGGCCAAAGTCATGGAAAATGTCGAAAAAAGCTAAAGGTGCCCATTTACGCGATCTAATTTTTAAATATTAGCTGAAACAAATCCCCTTGGACCAAAATAAATTATTTTTGAAATGAACAAAAAACATTGTTTTCTTTTGTTCTTTTTTTTTAGAAACAAACTTTAAATGGCCTACCCTGTATATGTTTATAATATTAGACTTTTTTTATAAACAAAAGGTACATCATTTTTAACAAAGTTTTATAATTTGTGAATTGGAAAAATACATATTTGTACGTAAAAAATGCTGGAAATAGCCACTAAAATCGTCATCCGTTTTAAACACATATTTACTTACTTAAATATACATACATATGTATATACAATCACGTTTACTGTTATACATACATACATATATAGACCAGCATATCCGTCACTTTCGGCATACCCACATATACGCATGTTTGTCACGGCATGCCATTAGTTTGTTCCCACATCGTCAAGTGTGACTTAAAGTTTGCACCATCAACAACAACAACCGACAAAAACACATCTGAAATTCTAGATAAATTCCACTTTTGTGGCGACAACTGCGAAAATACCATTTCCGGCAAATGCGCGCTTATTTTGCTTTACGCTTTGTGACGCCACTTTAGCCTCGGTCGCTATTCTTTCCAGTTGCTAAGCATTACTTTGTGCTTTTTTTTATCGAATTATCGCTAATTTTTTATGCTAAACAATTTGTTTGGCTTTCGTAGCTAGGCAATAGAGAAAAAAATAGCTTTATTAGGAGGCACATATGGTTGGGGTTGTCGTTCGGGTAAGCTTGCATATCTTTTGCTTCATTGTAATGGTTTTAGAGGTTTATTTGTTAACTTTTATTAAAGTTTGCTGTAACGAAAGCTTCAAAGATGAATCTTCAAGGTATATTGGTTGCTTTATATATAATTCAACTGAGCTATGCTGTTTAGCAAACCTTAAGATTTTCGATTTCCACAAAATATATACAAAAATTCAAAATATACATACATAGCAGAACGATCCAACGAATTGTCATGAAACAATTTTCGGCATAAATTCGAAACCTAATATATTTTAGTTTTGAAATCACCTGAAAATTAATTGAAGCAAAGACCTTTCCAGTTTGCCATGTTATCAATTCTTTTTAATATTAAAGCTGGTAGTAGTCTTTAATATTTTAGTTAAAGTATAACTCTTCCTTATCTTATTACCTTTACTTGACTCAATGCTCTTTCGCCTACAACTTTTCAAAAGTCTGTTAGCTCATATGACTCACTGTACATTCTAATCTTCCCTGGTAAGCTGGTAAGTATTAATAATGCCCTTGAAATGGGCCTTTTAGCACTAGGCAATTGTAAGTACTTACCTGTCGTCTTACCTTCTCGCCAGTGGCGTTCAAACGTATACCTTAAAAAATCGTCTGCTTTTCTCACATTTTCATAAGTTTGCTCTTTTTGCTTATACAATATTTCTTGATTTGGTTTTGTTGTTGACGTTAATATTACATCATTGCTAAAAATATATGCACATTCGAACTTGTAAGCACTCATCGCCATGGGCATATGCTACAACAAAAATGATGCATTTAGACATGCGATGTAAACGCACAACAACAATGTTAGATTTTACAACATTGATGATTTCCAAGAAATCGAAAAATCGCAAAAAAAAACAACAAAGAAAATGGCAACATGTTATTTGCACACGCTCGCAATGCGCAAGATGCATATCTGCAAAAATAAACAAAAATGCTCGGGAGGAGAGGGGTGCTTGAGCGTCTATGTCAATAAATATGCTGAGTGCATTTGAAGAGCGCCTTTCACACGCAGATATTTTCATACTCAAGAGGTGGTATTGATGCAACATGGCAGATATTAACTAACAGTGGATAATTTTGGGGTGCAAATATTATGCAACAAACCATCGACTAGTTTAAAAATATATGAACATTTTTTATAGTTGTTCACAAAATGTTTGAAAAAGTACATGAAAAACTATACTGTGATCTATATTCTTATAGATTCAATTTTCATATAATTCGTTTTCTGGTAGAACCTTGAGACTTTCGCTTGTACGTTTTCCCTTGGAAATGATTTCACTTTTTTAGAAGGTTAAGTCGGGTAATAAATCGCCAACTAGTTCCAATTTTCCATATTTCTGATTCATCGGCACCGCTTGTAATCTTCACCCTTTTGCACTTCTCTAAAGTTCGGGAGATGTTTTCTAGCCTAGAGATGTTTTGGAATAGTGGAGATCTAAAGACTTTGCACAGTTCATCTTGCCGCAATCTTATTAGTTCCTTCGTGTAGACTTCTCCAATAGATTTTCATACTGTAAGACTACAAATCCAGTCGAACGTAAATTGCGTTCTATGCAAAGTAGTGAGTTGGAAACAATCAGGCACTTTCTGCGTCTTGTCCAGCAAAACTGAGGTTAAAACATCTCGGCGCACCAGGATCCGAAGCTGACGTTAGCCGACTAAAGAAATGTGTTATCTCAGTCTCTAAGCGCTTCTGATGGAAATTTAACGTAACCTAAGCACTTGGGTTTGATCGTTCAGCCTTTGTATGGCAGTTTTTATGCAATGCATTCGTCGTCCAAGGTATATGGAGCAGCTTCTTGGGACTAAAAGGACGTGTGCAAAATTTCCGATCGATATCTCTAAAACTGAGTTACTACTTGGCGTATATCCAGACAAGCGGACGGAGGAATAATTTTCCTCATTCATTCCATTCCACTCTCCGCCACTAAATCCACACCAACCATATTCATTAACAACATACAAGGCAATCAGTCACCCGGTCCTTAACTACGCTGCACCAATATATGGTCGCCTGGATGCAGTGAAACGCCGACGAGGAAGCTACAGACTTGACGTGTCCCTTCGAAGACCAATTTTTAAATTTTAGTCTAATATTTTAAGTCTAAACTAATAAAAAAATAGTAAAATTCAATAAAAATTTTCTAAGCACAAACTAATCTAATCCGCATTAATTTATTCTCCTTCAATCACAGTTCGAAATATTCCCATTTTAAACTGGTATTTTTCGGACTAGTTCGACCCCAGTCAGAAAACTCATCTTTTTATTTGACTATTTTGCTATATCACATCCGCACTTTACGATATTTTCAAGAATATTGATATTATCATTGACAGTCTTTTCAATTGATTCGACGCCGTCATTCGCTTACTGCCTTGCAGCTTGACTAAGCATGTCTTTTAATTGCAAGAACCTTGAAGGTTGTAAAAACTAAATTAATCAAATTTGATTTCTACATATCTACATGTATTTGTATGTATGCAGGCTTAGTATTGATTTAAGAGTGCTGTAGTTTTTATATAAAAGCTTCTGGTTCCCACATAAATATATTTAAGGTATGCTAGTTTTAGATAGAAATAGTAGTCTGGTGCTGATTAGATTAAATTTACTTTTTAATTAATGTTTTCTGTTATGGGAAATGACGTTTCGAACAATCATATGGATAAATAAAAAAAGGAAGAAGGAATTACAATTTCGTTGAGTAATTACACGGGAGGTTTTAAATGTTTCACTTAAATCATTTTCCGTTACTGTGGCTAAACAAAACGAATAACTTTTATACATTTTTTCTTTGTTCAAGCGATAAAATGAGCTCTGTCTAGCAAATTACTCGAGAAAGTGTTCTGGCGATCTTACAATACTTATTTTTTAAGACACTTGCAAATTCAATGGAAAAGAAAATTGCTTTGAATATACTCTTTTACGAACATTTTAGTCAAATTGTTCTGTTGTTGATGCCTAGCATCAAAAGTCATTCCTCAAATAATGTTCAGGCACGCTGCCGATTTGGCAACCATTGAAAACTCTAATCTATTTTGATTATTAGGCTATTACTACGCACAGAGATTCCATTTTTGATACTCAAATAATTTTTTTTTTCAGTGTATGGGACTTTATTTTTCTTTTATTCTGATGTTAAAGCTCATTCCGGTGCATTTTATTAAATAATAGGCTTACTTAGTTTTAAAAATATGGAATTTAAATGAACCCCCTGTTGGTTCATTACTGCTTGGAGAGTTGCGACAGATGGCCAATGAGCCGCAATTGTTTGGCTACTCGAATGGACTTGCCTTAGTTCATTCAATTTGTTGGTTTTGCTTTGTAGACTTCCTGTTTGCAATAACCCCCACAAGAAAAGTCAGAGGCAGTAAGGTCAGGCGAACCTGGGTGGGCCAACGGAATGTGGAGTTTCTGATATCAGCTTATTGGGAAAATTTTCGTCGCATTCTGCCATAACAGGTTTGGGTTTTATGTGAGGAAGCTGACATATTGCTGAAACTACGAAAAGAGTTGAAAGAATTCTCATTCGGCGTAAAATTCTGGATAGAAAAACTCTCTCAACATGCTCAAGTAACGGTCTCCAGTAACCATAACGGTGTGACCGTTTTCTCGAAGAAGGAAGGCCCGACAATGCAGCGATGAAACTGCCACACCACACTGTGACACGAAGTGGATGTTGAAAAATTTTACGTCTCATGGAGTATCTGTGGGTTGGAAGTTTCTATACTGCGACAATTTTGTTTGTTTATGTTGCCGTTTAAATCGAAATGTGGCCTCGTTAGATATGAAAAGACAGTTCAAGATGTTTTCCATCCTCTTCCACCATTTGAGGCATCTTTGGCAAAATTCCAAGCGAATCGGGCAAGTCTGCAGCGTTCAGTTTGTTAGCCATTTGAATTTTATAATGGGAAGTAAGTCCAAATCTTTGTGCATAATTGACTGTAATGAGCTGTCTGCTTACACCCATTTGAAGCGATATAGCTTCTGTGTCCGAAACGCGTGGATTGTTTTGTATGGCAGCAGCTACAGCAGCGATTGTTCCTCCGTTCGAAACTGAAGGTATTGAATCGATGGTAAGGTCTTCTGTTGACTGTCCATGCTCGGCAAAAGTTGTTTATGACCAAGTCTACATTATGGTCCATCTGCTCGGAGGATTGCCGCCAAAAACGTGCGCCTATACTCTCTTTGAACCGAAACTACGACTCAGTGGCGTGAATAGCGGCGGCCCGATCCAAATTCTTGTTTCAGTGTTACAGTTTAATCATTTTTTTGTAAATGTACAAGTCAATCTGCAAAATAAAAATAAATTAGGCACGCTGCGATTTGGGCATTAATAGAAAAAAGTTATTTAATTTTTTTTTTTAGGTAGCGGCTTTCATCAGCCACCCTGTACATTGTCGCAAGATCTTTGCACTTATAATTATCATGATCCATTACTTGACCTGACTTTGATGAATCTGTATATGTATGTTATTAGGGAGTTAGTATTTGAAGAAGCTTGTAAGATCCCAATGTCTACTTGTGAAAGAGTCGAATAAAATTATGTACTTACTTCTTAATTCCTTCCAGTTCATAGGGGTAAAATGCTTTGCTGAAAGAGAGATCACATATCCACACCAGTAAATAATCAGCGTGACAAGCTGAGTCGATTTAGCCATGCCCGTTTGTTTGCCAGTCAGCATATACGCGAATCAGTCCCTCATTCTTAAAGATATCGATCTTGAAAAATGTTCCACACGCCCTTTTGTCACTAAGAAGCTGCTGATTTGTCGAAATCGCCGATATCGGACGACCAAATCTATAGCTGCCATAAAAATTGCCGATACCGATCAGAAACTCAAGTTCTTGTAAGGGATAACCTTTTAATTGCTTTAATATGGCACCTGTGAAGGGTACTAAAGATTCGGTGCAGCCAAAGTTAATATTTTTTCCGGTTGTTTATTGTAGTTGGTTGTTTATTAGAGCGATAGAGGCTTTTTCTATACTAAAATTCCAATTGGAAAATCTTCTATGATTCAGTAAGCGAAAGAAGGTAGAGAGAGAAATTGTGTTACTCGGAGAACACTGTACATTTTGGGATAGTTGAGTAAAGACTGAATTACTTCCATGCTTTGTCTTCTTTTTATCTTTTTTTGGTTCATTATTCAAATCTGTAAACGTAGAAAATGTATTATTTCCGAATTTTAAAATCACGTGTCTTTTTGCTTTAATGCAAATCATGGATTTAGCAACATTCTATTTCTTCGTTAAAACCCCTTTTTCTAATTGGAAGAGAATTTCAGATTTTTCTTTTAACGTCAAGAACACAGGTTTCCTTGGAACTCATTTTTATATACTAAATCTAATATGTAACGCCTCATGCAAATCCAAACTTGCCCATTACATTCTGAATTATTTGAGCATGCAAAATACCTGTATTTTCAAACATTGAAAGTTTTTTTCATGATTTAGAGCTTGCTTTGTTCTAGTTTAAGGATAGTCAAGACACAAAAAAATCGTGTTCACGTTTTAGAGTTTTACGCTGTTCTGTGTATTCTATTGTATTAAGAGAGGGGTTACGAGTTATTTCTTAAATATGTATTGAGTAATTTTATTAAGATCTTTTGTACCTTGTTGAGCACACTTTTGAGAATATCGTGTAATTTTTTCATGCAAAAATTATTGAAGCATAAGCTTCCCCCAGAACGTCTTAAGAAAAAAAAAAACAATAACTCGGCTGGAAATTATTTGAAAATATAAAACCAAGAAAAATTTGACAAATTATAATCAAATCTTCTCCTCAATTTTCTCTGATAAGTTTTTTTATTTAAAAAAATTTACCTATATTGCCAAAAATGTACTCAATCATGTACAAAAGGTCCTATAAAATTACTCAACGCATACATATTTAAGAAATAAATTCGCAAAAAAGTCTTTTTTTACCTTGAAACCTTAATCCCTCCCTTAAAAAAAGTAAACAAAATTCATATAAACACATATCGATTTTTTATTTTTGCTCTTCTTTGTAATAATTTGAAAAAAAGCTTTCTAAATTGACACTTGGACCATATTTTATGATTGCTTAGTGATTTCATAAGCTCAGGCATGTTTTTGGTGTATATGTAAGTGCAGATGCTCCAAGAATTATATTCTAATTTGTATAAATGTATGTCTGTATATTCATCTAAGTAGACACACATTTTACGTCATATTTCTCTTCTTTGCATTCCGAGTGCCTCACACTGCCAGTTTTATTGGCAATCAAAGCAAATTTCTCAGATAAATTTTAAGTGAACTTAATTTTAAATAAATTTACTATTAACATTTAAATTTTTTTAGTTATTAATATACATTTTTCATTGCTTAGGGTCGTTAGACTTTTACGAAGGTACAATATTTTAAGTATCATACATATGTATAGTATTTTCTTATGTATTTGTACATCAAAAAAGCTTAGCGCTCGCTAACTACTAAATTCTAATCGCTTAGAAGAACGAAAAATCTAAATTAAATGAAATGCGCTATTAAAAATGTAAAGTATTTTTATTTTTTAATTCCATTATATGACCATATGAATCGCTGAAAACGCTGATAAGCTCAACGGATTATTAGAGATACGCGTAGCCAAGCGATATTGAAACAATTTCTTATGTAGGCCATGAAAAAATACACACACATACACTAAAAACAACAACAACAACAAAACAGCGCGAAAAATATTCTACATGATTATTTGCTGCTTTTGTTGTTCTCTTGTACTCGTTTTTGTTGTTTTATTTAATTTATATTTTCTAACTTCGCTGCTGGCACTCAAACAGATGCGCGTTCGTTCGTTCGTTCGTTAGACTTTTGTAGCTTTGCAGCGCTACTACGCAATCGTTTAGGCGCGCGCACAGATACACTTTTGTATCTTATGGAAAATACATGGATACACACGCACACATTTACTTAGGCGCACAAGTTTGTATGGCGTTAGTAACGCGCGTGTGGTTGCGTTGGGGCATTTCGCAGTGCGGTGAGGTGGTGGGTTGTGTAGGAATTCAACGCCAGAGAGCGCCATTCGGCGCGCAAGCGAGTGTATCTATGTGAGTGCGCGTGTATGGCAGTGTAGCTGTATCTAATGGTGCGCGCTCTCCCCTTTTTCGTGTACTTATACATATGTATGTATATATATTTAATTGTTGCTTAGGAGCCACCGCCAGTACAGAGCGTGTTGCTAACGCGCTACAGAAAAAAAAACAAAAGCTTGTCAGCGCGCTTATTTGCCTGTGGCTGCTAAAAGCTCGCTGTTTCGCTCTAGTGCATGTACAGATGTATGTATGTATATACTTATATCCGGATGTGTTGTATGTGGTAAATAGGTCGACAGCGAGAGCAGCGTCGTCGTAACTGCAACAATAATAAAATACAAAGTACAAAGAATATAGCGAAGACAACAAATAACGCGTCTGCAAACTATTGCTCATCCATATACTTACATACATATGTGTGTGTGTGTAGTTGTGTAGGTATCTATACCTGCCAGCGCGCCACTTAACACGCTTCTAACGCTACAAAAATGAGGTGCGCCCAAAAAGCGCGCGTGTGTGCCTCTCTCGCTCTCTGCATACCGCAGACGTACGAACTAATGGAATGCTGAAAGTTTGTGATAAACTATAAACGTGTATGTATGTGGGTATATGTGTGCGTGAGTGTGTGCGCGCATTCTTCTAAAAGTATCTCACGCTTGTCATTTTCTACAAAAGCTCATTTTTAACAGCTTTTGGCGCTCTTCAAGTTTACGCGCTGCCACTGCGCGCTGTAGAATTATATAAAATCGTGAATTATTTAAAGTATATATACATATGTATATACATATATGTACATATACATATGTGTGTATGTATCTCAAAGCGTACTCTGTAAAAATTCTGTGCTTCTACTAAGTGGCTGAGCGTCAACGTGGGCAGCGACATAAAAATCAATAATTTTCTTAGGAGCTTTCAGGGGAAATGCTAAATAGATTGTATTAAGTGCGGCATTGTGTACATACATATTTATGTATGTAGATATATACTTGTATATATACGCCTAATAATATGTTTTCTGTTAGTATTATTCATAGAAAACTGCATGTTATACATTTTTTATATCATTTATTCGAAATTTTCGAAGTTAGTTATTGTATGTATTTCCTATCCATACTTATTGTATGTACATATACTTATCATATACAAATATTTATTAACTGTACACATATATACAGTCATAAATATGTATGTATGTATATTCTCATTTTTATTTACTCACTTCTATTGCTCACCTAAAAGCTAACTCTGTATCTTTTAAATGTCGAAAGTGCTTTTTTGCTGCTTTTGCCATCATTCAAATATGTATGTAGTATAGTATAATTGTTCTTGCTCTCGCCTACCCTAAAATATTGCTTCATATGCTATTAGCTTTTGGTGTCTACAGACAGCTTTTTGAAATTCTCTCAGCACTCTACTATGTGGTGGTTGATGATGTGCCACAGTGTTGCTATTTTTTGTATGAAATTAATGCAATTTTCACATTTAGATAATAGAAGTTTTTAATTTTAAATCATTTTTGTTCCAGAGTTTAAAAAACACTATTCCAAAGCTTTTTATATACAGAGAAGGAATAAATTGTTAAACTGTGAAATTGGTTCGTCAAAAATCAACAGTCAGTCAAAATCGAAATATAAACTGAATCATGAAATACATGTGCTTGTATAAAAACCTTTTTTAAATGACGAAATATCTTCATGAAATTTTGAATAAATTATTGACTAAGACGACGGTACAATCTCTAAACTGTTCAGATCGGATATAACATATGGCTGCCATACAAACTAATCGATCAAATCCAGCCTTTGGTATGGCACACTTTGTGTTTAAGGAGATATCTTCACGAAATTTGGCATGGTTCATTGTGTCTAAGGTAACGATACAATTTCCAAGAAAGATTTTTAGATCGGATCACTATAGCATATAGCTGCCATGTAAACCGAAAGTTGGGAAAAGTATTACAACTTCGGTGCAGTCGCGGATAATGTTTCTTCTTGTTTCATTTTTCAAAAGTTCGGACAGAATTTTTCAAAAATTTAAATGGCTTGCTGACCTTCATAAAAGAGGTCATATACATATGTTCAACCCACTTATATAGCATAATTTTGGGCGGTAAACAATATGAAAAAGTTAAATCTTTGCAGCCATAATTGCCTTGTTTTCTCGTTTTTCGAAGCTTATTTGACAAAACAAGTGCTTACAAAGCTTTAAATACTGCTAAGAGTGCTCAAAAAAGGTCTACCATGGTCTCTATTCCAAACATTGTCAAATACATATTTGAGTGATTGAGGGTCAGACCTAGCTTGTAAATTCGTAGAAATTGTTTTGATTATACTATGGATAAGCAAGTAAGGAAGGCTAAATTTGGGTTCAACCGAACACTTTATGTTCTTACAACTTGCAAAAATCAAAACCTTTAGATGTAAAACGTCATCCAGACTCAGCATTCATTATTGGGTATTATTCGATGAATAAACCACGACCAGTAAGCAGTAAAGAAATTACAGCAGCCGTGGCTGAGAGTCTACACGAGGACCGTGGAACGTCGAATCGAATGATTTCGCACATTTTACTTCGAGATCTTAGGTTGAAAACGTACAAAATACAGCTTGTGCAAGAACCCCAGCAACATCACTTGAAAAGTTCCAAAAAGATCCGACGTTTTCGAAACAAATGTCCCATTTTTGGCTTAATGGGTATGTAACAAGCAAAGCCTCATTAGGAACGTATAGCAAACTGAAGAGATTCATAAAAAAACACAACGGTTCTGTGTGGTTTGTGGGCCGGTGGAATCATCAGTCTAAATTTTTTTAAAATAATGCCGGTAAGAATGTAACCGGCAATGGCGACCGTTATTGCGCCATGATAACCGAGTATTTGATGCCTGAAATTGAAGCATCAATAAATTGATTTATTGAGAAGACACATCGGTGAGCACGTAATTTCACGTTTTGGGTCGGTCGATTGGCCACTAAGATAATGTGATATCCAACCGTTGGACTTTTTCCTGTGGGAATATGTAATGTCTAAAGTCTATGCGGACAATCCCGTTTCGATTCAGGCTTTGGAGCAAAACATCACGCATGTCATTCGCCAGTTGCCAATCTAAATCCTTTATAAAAGTAGAGAACCTCGAATGAATCTCCCTTTAAAGTAGAGTGTATGCCGATCCTGTGGATAAAGGTTTGCACCATGAAGTATTCTTGCCAGTCGAAAGGGTATAAAATGTTCGGTAGCACTCGAACTTAGTACTTTCTTATTTATTAAACTTGTAACAATGTGAGCCCTTTAACAACAGTTATATTGACATTTTGAATCAAAATAACTACTATTTTCAAGAGTGTTTCTACAGGCGCCAGTGATTCTCAGAACTCATGCTATCTAACACAACTAAAACCCTGAATCTTATTTGAACTACATAAAGCTTGCAAGACAGGACGTCGAAGGAATTGAGTTGAACATGGAAATATTGGCCTTTTTAACTATTTGACCAATTCAATGCAATGTTTTGTACCTTAACGTGTACTTTAAGCAATAAAAATATGTTTTTTTTGATAATTCTTTGCAGTCCTAACCTTTCACATACCAACGGCAAGAAGGTGCCTTCGAACATTTGCTCCTAATTCTACACAAGTTATCAACACTGCTCATAGTTGTATATAACGAAGCCCACTCTCAGCTAAGTGCTTACACTCTCTTTTTAAATTTGTGCCTCTAATAATTTTTTATGTGCGCGCATAAGCTTTTCGCCTACTTCGCTACTAAAGATACATACATAAGCTGCCACAGCCACAGACACATAGATACAAACTTAAATACATACATACAAACATAGCTATATACATATGTATGTACATGAGCGCTGGCAACAAAAGTTCCATTCCCATGTTGGCAGCATATTAAAAACATTTTTGTGGCGCAGCGCTCCATGCGCCAGCACTTTTATGTATGTATGTGTATGTAAGTGTGCCTGCACGAAAGCTTTCAAAGCATACATTTTATGGACTAAAAACTTACATACATACATATATACTTATCTGCTTGTATCTAAATTGCTACATTTCATTAAAATGCGCACACAAGCCAAGTTATCGACTAAAGCAGCTTATTTGTACATATAAAGTTAATGTGCATGTATTTGAGTGTGTGTGTGTGTCTAACGACTTACGAACATACATACATGGAAATGAATTTACGCTTATTCTGTTCGCCACAAGCGCTGTCACCATGTGTTTGCCCATAGTATGTACATCTGTATGTATGCTTATTAATTTGTTTATATGTATGTAGTATATGTATATAATGCATACTATATTATATATACATATGTATGCTATATTCATAAAAAAATGTGTATCTCAACGCCTTTATGCCAGCGTTGCTGCTTTAAAAGCTAGAAACTCCGCGCTTACATATACATAAGTACATACATACAGCACTATTTGTGCTTTTTATTTGTATATATATGTGTGTGTGTGTTTTCATATCTCCAAGTTACTGCGATTGGTAGGGAAAGTGGGTCAATTGCACGTGTCGCTCTTTTTTTTCAATCGGAAAAGCAAATGAAAAAGGGAATTATTGTACATACATACATATGTATGTACTTGTATATATTTATAAGTACGCCTGTATATATTTATTTATCTGAGTACTACTATGTGTAGTTAATCTTCTCATATAGAATACATATGTATGTATGTACTCATACCAGTGTGCTTGTTGCTAAATAAATTCTTTATTTCAATTTTCATTTTCATTTCGTTCGTTGATCGAGTTTTTAACGTTAATGTTGTTGCTGTTGTTGGCAGCTAAAAAATTGTCTCCTAATTAATGAATATTTTTTGAAAAGTATACAGATTTTTATGATATCGCGCGAAGCTGGCTTTGAATTATATGTAAATGTATGTACATATGTATAAGTATGTACATACACATATCAGATTTACAAATATAGTCATACATACATACATACATATGCTATATACAGTTATCTAATTTTTAAATTTGCTAACTCTAGTTAGCAGCAAGCATACCACTAAGCCACATATTCATATACTTAGATATCTATGTATGTTCTATATACCTATATTAGAACATATAAAATTTCTATATACATCTTGTCACCTAAAATGCAAAACATCATATCATCAAAAAAATCGAATTATTTTTGCTTACGGTCCACTACATCATATATTATATACATATGTATGTATGTAATATCGTCAAGCTTCCGCTCTCAGATATAACCAATATATGATCATTTTATATCCAAAATGCTCTCGTATATAGCCATTTATAACCAAAACTAAATTTTTTTCAACATAAGTGGCTTCTATTATATTGTTTTTTCTGCGTCTGTTAACTTTTGAAAAGTGATGTTACGTTATTTTGCATTTTGGGTGACAATATATACATTTTTACATACATAACTACATACATACATACATATGCCTTTATATTTTTTCATAAATTTATGGCATAAGCCGCTCCCTTTTTTCTCAGTCGTTCATTTACGCGCCCAATTTGAGATTTTTTTCCAGTTTTTGCTTCACAAAAACATACACATATACATGTGTATGTATATAAGTACATAAAAAAATATTTTTCTTCCAATTTAGTTTTCTTGATTGCGCCGTTTCTATGCCACAAATAAATTACCAAAATAATAGCGTTCGTATCTTAGTTGCCATATAAACCTTTGTATGTATGTAGTAGCGTGCTTTATATAAATACATACATATATATATATATATAGTTTATACATACATTTGTATGAGTTGTGCGTCTGATTGTCTTATCTCGACCGCAGAGCTTTGTAATTTTAGGTTAATATTGATTTTTTTTGCTTGTTCGCCTCCAAGCCTCTATGAAATGCAGCAATTTCGCTATGCGTGCACGCTCACATACATACACACATACTCGCTCATTCATATACAGTTATCAATATACATATATTTATACATGTACATAGGTTTATGTATGTATGTCTTCACATGTGTGACTTTCGGCAATTTGTGGCAATATTTCGTACAGCATATTTCCAAACAAATGTGCCACGGTTCCCAATCAATCAATTTTAACGGCCACAATTTATATAACTGTAATAGAAGAGCGTTTTTCTTGAGCGTAAATGGTTTTAGAGTTTTTGATTTACCTTACAAGGTCTTAATTGTAAGTTTATAAGAATTCGACATCTCTCTTCGACCAAATGTTAATTGTTTGGTATTTATTGATGATAAGAGAACCTACATTATTTTGACGCCTTCAAAGTAATCCTCACCAGATGTAATACACTTATGTCAAGGGTCCTCGAAACGCTTTTCATACGTACTTTTTTGGATGGCCTTCAGTTCTTTAAGGGAATTTTTTTTATCGCTTCGATCGACTGGAAACGAGTTCCACGAAGCGACAATTTCAGTTTAAGTAAAAAGAAAAAATCACACAGAGTCAAATCTGGTGAATACTGTGTTTGATTGATGGTATTCATTGCGTTTTTGGCATTAAATTTGCTTGATGCGATGGTGCATTATCACTGAGTAAAATCCAAGAATTGTTCCTTCTACAATACCTGTCATTTTTGACGGATGTTCTCACGCAAATTCCTCAGTACGGCAAAATAGAACTCCTATTTGACCGTCCGTCCCTCCGAAAGAAATTCATGATGCACCAAACCACGAATATTGCTGAAACAATGAGCATTACCTTGATTTTTCAGTGGCTTCGACGTAATTTATGGTTTTGGCTCGTTTTTCCCTCCGATCCGATGATTATTGACTTGTGTGCATGTTAAACTCATAAACCCATGTCTCATCGGCAATTGTAATACTCTCCATGAATGTGGGATCGGAATTCGCACGAACAAGCATGTCCAAAGAGACCTATTTACGGTATTTAAAAAAATATTCAGCTTAATGGCGACGATATTGATGTAATCGGGATTCTAAAAGTTTTTTTTCTAAAGCGTCGTTCTTGCCCGCCCATCTGGCCTTATTAAAGGCATTTTGAACGTCCAAATTTTTCAACGGAACTATTCACTTTGTATTATATTTGGGGCATCTCTGCTGTGCGAATCGTACACTTCCAATGACGCTTCGGATAGCGCTTAAAGTTGAATTTCCAGGACTAAAACTCTGTTGTCTGGGGGAGAGTCCGCCAGCGTCATTAATAGCCGCTTCCGGTCTAGGTAGTCTTTCTTAGAGCTTTCGTAAAAACATTTTTTGTCATTTGTCGAGAATAGAACTAAGTTGTCATTCAAAAGACATTACTTCGTTGTTATGATATGATCATGATCATATGATTCTTAAGACCATATATTGGGCAGTAAGAGAAGTGTTTTTTTTTTAATATTTTTGAATATTTGATATAGTCGTTCGTTTTATGTATGAACGCTATTCCGTTTTATGACCTATATGCTTTCAATATATTGTGTTTCTTTGTTTAAATAAAAATTAATATAGTGCCTGCTTTCTGCATATTAAAATTACTCAGGATGCTTGTCGAATAACTTTATATGTTTGTATTGCGTAAAGTAATTCGTTATTCATCTGTACATGTTTCATAATATTTAAAGCATGTTTTTCTTTATAAAATAAATCTCTCTAAAAGCCCTTAAAAATGTCGAAAAACCGACGAAAAACTTTAGCAAAAACTTCGGCATGTGTCTCTTATCGTTTTCACGCAAACATATCTGTCCGATAAGATAAAAGTTATCAGCGATGCGTAAACGCACGAAAATAACTGTATTAAAAAGCAAAACAACGAATATTATTGAAATGGGACGATAATGTTTAGCGGCGAAGGCAAAAAAGTTAAGCACAAAAGTTTACTAGCCGGAAAGAAAAAAAAAACAAGAAAAACAAAATAATATGTTAAATTTGTAGAAGCAGTAGAAAAGTATAAAGTATGTTGAATCGAAATGAGCATACGAATAAGGTCCAAAAAAAAGCAAAAATAAGAAAAACATTAAGTTCGTTCACTAAAGCTGTAATACCCTTTACAGGTGCATGTTATTATTGCATAAGGATGAGCGGCTTCAGTTCTTGCGTCAATTTGATCTTGTAAGCATGTAGGCCAAGATCTTTTCGCTAAATCGCCACAACGACGTCACAGAGATGCCAACTTTTGAGAGCGACGTTTGTGAGACTGAATTGGGGCTTCCACAATTAAGGATTGGACGGTTCTTCGCTCGTTGAGGCCACTGACTCCGAATTTCGGTGGTAAATTATAATAACTTCGACTGGTACATCTTTCCATGATGAAATGGCAAACCTTCTTCTACTTTGCTGGAGTAGACACCGCTTACGTAATTATAGCCGAGTTAACAACAGCGCGCCAGTCGTTTCTTCTTTTCGCTACGTGGAGCCAATTGGAGGTTCCAAGCGAAGCCAGATCCTTCTCCAGCTGGCCTTTCCAACGGAGTGGAGGTCTTTCTCTTTCCTTGCTTGCTCTGGCAGGTGGAATCATGTGTAGAAAGATGTTGAGGTCATCTGTAGAAGTTCGCGCAAGTTCCAGTGGCCAGAAACGATTCTTTTACATATGGCTCAAGCAGCTCACGACTTTCGGTCCTATACCAAATATCCTCGGGTAGCCAAAGAAGATTCGTTTGAAGGCGAGCTAAAGTGAAAAGGCGAAACATCCCCTCCGCAGGGTTGACCGCTGGGGTTGGGACCCGGGATGTAAAAAAACGCACCCAATGAAAAATATTGGCGGGAAAAATATGGCTTCGTTTGCTGTCCATATCGTCCTTATAAATATAGTGGAAAATATAGACGCCATAACCTTGCCAGTCGACCGTTGCGTTGTTTTCGTCGATAACAACCTCTTTAGGGCATCCAATGCGTTCACCGTGTTTCCAAACCAATCCTGAAAGGTTGATTTTCCAGGTACGGTGTCGGGAAACTCGTCATCAACTCAAGTTTTGTACTTCAACTGTATTTTTTGCCCTTCACAAAGGAACATTTTAACACCCGAAATTTATCCATTTTTTTCACAGCAACAAAAGTTGCTTCACTCAAAATTACATTGTATTATTCCCATACTAATGATCCGACAGTTGTCAAATTTATACACCTGTCTTTTGAAGGTTAGGGTTAACTACAAATCTTATGAATTTAATTTGAGTAGCGTCATCTATGTGTCAGGCTGGAACATTTTTAATTGACCCGCTATATATCCTTACGGTGTCTTTTACAATTCCTGCTGATGCTATAAAACTCGTAGGAAACTTAAAATACCTTGTTTGGGGTATAATAAATATTGTAGGTTTTTTAGACTGCTTGGGCATTGCGTGAAACGAAAACGCCATCATGGGCGCTTCTAATATTTTTCATGGATTTTTAGTATTACGTATATTTCTTAATATTTGTGCATCGCCCACAATAAAGTACATGTTTTTGATGTTGTTTTTCAGGTTCGGTTTAGTTTGTAAAGCCGCAAATCCATTCACATTTCGTGAAACCTTTTCTGATGTTGAAAGTCATTTATTATGCGCAAACATAACGGTGCAAAGCTGTGGAAACAGGCTTGTTTAGGTAGCCACCCGCTTGTCGAGAGTTGGCTGGGTGTTTGTAGGGTTATACTAGAAGAAAATACAAGAACCCAAAAATGTTGAGTTTTGGAAGGCTGCCACACATTTGTTGTACAAATAAGAAATTACAACAATAGTGAAAATAATAACTAAATTCCGTAAAACTAGCAAAAAGCAAGCAGTGTTTACCAGACTGAGCTCGATCGACTTAACGGAATTTTATACATATGTTTGTGAGTATATATAGTATTTATGTATGTAAAGATTTATGCCTGCAGATGATTTTAAGGACGAAAGCCTAAAAATATCACATATCAAGTTAATCAATGCTGCCGTATGCGAATTTATGAGCAAATCGGAAATTTCAGAAATGTCTATGTCGTAACACCCGCTTGTGTGTGTGTGCGTGGAACTGAAAAAGTCGGCTTCCAACTATACAACATGTAGAACAGACTGCAAATACGATGATTAAACCGATATACGAATATCAACGACCAGCCGAGGAAATCACACGAGGCTGCAACACGAAGTGGCAGGCACAGCAAATTGCCTGCAAAAGAGAATACATAATTTATTTTGCTATTTTAAGCAAAAGGAAGTAAACTGAAGCACAGCAGATACACACCGAAAGGCGGATATGAGCGCCAAGAAGTTAAGGAATGCTTCCGCATAGCTTTGCAAATGGCTGCAAAGCTACAAAGCCACAGTGTAGTAATTGAGAGAGAGAGAGAGAGAGAGCAGGAAATCGACAGCTGCGCAACAATGTATGAGCACTTGCAAGCAAGTGTGTATGTATTGGGTGCGAAAAGTAGGTCAATCGATCCAAGTTATTGTGTTTCTATGGTTGGATTTTTGTTGCCTACTTCAAGGCGGTAAGCACTAAGGAAGCAGGCAATCCCTTTATATAAGAGAGTGAAGCAATTTGTGCCGCAAAGCGCCAGCCTCCACCGCTGTAAAGTTTGAAACGCAGAGACAGGCTAATGAAACAAGTGCCTCTCTGTGGGTGTGTGTTTGTATGAGAGTTCGGCTGGTGTGAGCTTTGCAGCGCCAACACCCTTGTCGAAAGTGTGTCGCAGGCAGCAGCAGCACTTTGCAGAGAAAGCTTTAGTGGCAACTGTAAGTAGCACAGTTAAGTGCAGAAGTTGGCTGCAACAACAATAGGAAGTAATGGAACAACAACAACAAAAATACAGCAACGATAAAATACAACAACAACAATGATGCAAAATGAAACAACAAGAAGCACAAAAATAACAATAAAATACAACAAAATCGATAAAAATACAGCAACAATAAACAAGAACACAAAATAAAACAGCAACAATAATAAAAAAGCAACAACAACATATATATACAAAAATTGCAGCGAATAAAGCAAAATAATAAAAATAAAAGCAAAAGAAAAAAGCTTCAACGAAAAATATAACAACAACAAGAACAACAATAAAAATACAACAACAACAACAACAACAAAAAATTGTTAAAAAATCTTAGAAAAACAAAAACCAAAAATTTTGCCAAAAGCACTCAATGTTGTTATACATAAAATTTGTCAGTGGAGCTTTCGTTGTCTGTAGAGCTTTCACTCGCACACCAGTACAATTTTAAATGGGCGCTCACTAACTCATGCACACATATGTATGTACATAAATATGTATATATACTAAGCATATAAAATATATATAAAATATTAGTATATATGTACCATGTAACACATAAGTACCAGTACATATTTTATATACTCGTACACACCTAAAGTTTTATTGGGGTTACTTTAGGATCAGTTAGGCGTGTTTCCCTTCTGCAATTCCCCACTCGCTACCCACATCCACAATACATTTACTCATCCTCCCGCACACTTTTTCACACACACACACCATAACCTTACTTGCTGAAAATTCATCCTTTCTTTTGGCGTTTCTGCAATCACTGTTGCAAATCGCTGAAGGAGTTGTTCTGGCAACAACAGCAATAGGGCAGCAGGTCATCATCGCAGGCGAAACATTGTGCCACTGGGCTCCAATGTCGAATTTTATATAGATTTTTTTGCTTCCTCCTGCAGATTACTTTATGTTGCGACTCTCTTTATTGTAGTTGTCATTATGTGGCACCTGGCAGCGGCAATCGCGGTGTTGAGTCAGTTATTTTATTTATGTATTTCCCCTTTTTCGATATTTTTATTTTCCTGAGCGCCATCATATTTGTAATTTATTGTTTTCTGCTTGGTTTCCGGTGTTTTCTTTGCCTTGCCATTTTTTATTGCCAATTTTCCATTTTGCTGATTTTCTATGCCACGTTTTGTAGCATGGTGATGTCTCCTCTTTTGTGCTGTCATAAAATTAGATTTGCGCCGACGTTTATCCATGGGTGTGTGTGTGTATTTGTAATGCCATTATTTTTGTCTCCGCCATCTATTCGATTGGGAAATGCTATAATTTTTCTGCTCGAGTAGTTTGAATATTTTGTTTGTGACAAAAGTTGATTTGGCGCAAATTTTGTTATATCAGCGCTGGCGGCAACGAAATTTTGGTTAAAGCCTATTTCATTCAGAAAATTGAGCTGGTTTTTGAGAAATTTGCTTTCAGGCCCTCATTAATATGCTAAAATTTCAATAACTAAATGATATTAAAGCAGGGTTCGGCACTTCGATCGAATTTCGGACAGATTAGAACAGTACGCGTTCCTTTTCAGGTAGGTCGTGGTGTTTATAAGAGAGAATTTGTCGTGTGAAGTACATTGTTTCGATGAATTATTGCAGATAATCGAAGAAAATGGGCCTTTCCGATTTCCCTATTCTTCGGAGTAGATTTGTCAGGTGAAGTTCATAGTTTCGACTGTTTAAGGGTCTCTGGTGTGTACAAATCATCTGTTTTGTCTAACCCTAGGTAATCAATGTAGACGAACCTTCGACGGGTGATATTCATTGTTTCGAGTGAACCTGCTATGTCCACTTCTGTATAATGGTTGTAGATGGGCCTTTCCGGGCTTCGACTTATGCGGAGGAGATTCATCGGATGAAGTTCAATGTTTCGAATGTTTATTGATCTGTGGGGCTTACCAGTGAACTTGCTTTGCCCATTTTTTATTAACAGATGTATATGAACCTACCCGGTATTAGCTTCTTTCGAGTAAATTTTTCATCTGAAGCCCATTACTTCCAATGGACCTTTTTTCGTTCCAATTTTTGTTTTCTTCTGAGTAGATTCGTCGGTTGAAGTTCATTGATTCCACTGTTATAGTGCGTATCATTGATCTAATTTGTGGAATTGTAAGATGAAGCCCAGTATAACCTATTTCCGGGAACCTAGGCATGGTCTTTGTAATTTATATGTTTTTGTAAAAGATATTTTTTTTTGGTTGCTCGTTGTGACACTCTAAAATCGTGCTTTTCTTCATAAAGGTTTATGGCGAATAAAGCTACATTTTGTTCCATTATTGATAACATTTTGTGGTCAAGGCTCATTTTTGAGGCTGAACATTGTCGCTAGGCAAGTACAAGTATTATAGACTACTAACAGATTACTTTATTCACCGAACCATTTGGAGGAGAGCCTCATATAACAGGTCAATTGACACAAAAAGATGACGCTACTAGAATTAAAATTTTTAAATGAATTTGTGAATTATATAATTTTAAATGAAAAAATAGGAAAAAAGGTATTTCGTGTGTTGAAAAAATATTGATTTTGAAGGGCAAAAATACAGCTGAAGTAACAACTTGGCTTGATAACGAGTTTCCACGCACTGTCCTACAAAAATTAACCTTGAAGGATTGGTGTGCTAAGTTTAGACATGGTGAAATGAGCGCGACACCCAAAGAAGTTGTTACCAACGAAAACATCAAAAAAGTCCACAAAATAATTTTGGAAGAACTTAAAGTGAAGTTGTTTGAGATAGAAGGCACTCTGAAGATATCAACTAAATGAATACATAATATCATTCACGAATATTTGTGTATGAGAAAGCTCCGTACAAATTGAATAACTTTGGACCAAAAACAATAAGAGTTTGTGGTTCATAGCAGCGATTTCAAACAGGAGATGTTCAAACGCAATAAACCCGAGTATCACAAATCGGTGAAAACGATGACAAAAATCCATGAATTGACTTGGTTCCGCATCCATCGTATTTTCCAGATATGGCCTCCAGACTATTTCTTATCCTCAGGTCTCAAAAAAACGCTCACTGCGAAGAAGTTTCCGCCAAATGAAGGGATGATCGTCAAAATAGAGGCTTATTTTGAAGCAAAGGAGAAATAGTACTACAAAAATGGCAACGAAAGTTAGGGTGACTGTGTCACTAAAATCCGTGTATTACTCTTGAAAAACTATGTAAATAAAAAACCGAGTTTTGAAAAAAAAATGTTCTTTTTTTGACCTGTTAAACTTTGTAAATACTTAATCGTGCATCGAAAAAATAATAAATATGTAGTTTGGATATACCGTAACTTAGACTTGGAGAATTCGGAACAAATGCTGATTTAAATCGCACTGAGAAACGGTAAAGATTCTGTTTTACTTATTAATATTCTATACTGTAGAGAACAAACATACATATGATTTATGATGACTTTACATCTCTCACGCTTTAAAATCTGTTCTTCCCTTAACCATTCAAGAGTTTATGATAAATGGCAGCATGAAACCTCTATGTAGATGCAGGCTCACTTTATTCACCTTAGGCACATCTATCGTTGGCAGGGGCACATATATAGTATATATTATAACTATGTATATATGTATATATCCACTGTCGCCGAAATTTCGGCGCCACGGTTAAGTGGATATCATCAGTGGAACCTACCTGAACGTCTTTATAATAATATATGATAAATGCAGCTCAGTTTTGAAGCTGAATGCGGTTGAATCGTACATCCCTTTCACTGACAAAAACAAAGAAAAAAAAAAACAGATATGTTATTATCCTCGTATATTTGTACAAATTGCTTCAGAAAATGTAATATGAAGTTTTCATATCCACTTGGAGTCAATCATAGCTCAATCTGCCTTTTGGGTGGTAAAGCTAAGGCAAAAAAACAAAACAAAAATCGAAAAAAATTTATTATAATATTTATTATTAAATATTTCACTTGACAAATATATGCAAGTAAGAATTCTGAGGAATTTTCACTTAATTAACTAATTTTTTAATATTTGTCTAAGAAATTTCTCACAGTGTAAATGAAAAAAAACTCTTAAGCGGAAGTATACTTTAGGTTTGTGTCTTCGTTAAGTCAGTGCAGAAACCAGTTTCCGTTAAATACAGTACGAAGCAGTAGTTGTGTTTGGTTTAGCACAGCCAACCAACCATAACATATTTGATTTGAACATAACAAGCAGCATTTAACAACCACATATGTTGCTTTTATATAAAAGTCTTAAAATTTATGTAAAGGAAATTTTATAAGGTATGCGGTTTTCAAGAAGAAGTGAAACGCATATAATGGTATGGACAAAAATTTAGCTTCATTATAAACGTTAGAGTTCACCATTTGTTTTGAAAAGATTTCGAGCAAGGGAAAGCCGCGATTGGCTCGGACAAAACCCAACCGATAAGCTCAATTCGCAGCAACTGAGGTATGTACAACTGTGTTCGAAATAATAGCAGTGGTTTGTGAATAATAGCAGTGGCTTGAAGAGCACCTGCATTGGGCAGTCAAAAAATGGCGCAACATATTGTGGCCTGATGAAACAAAGATTGTTTTATTTGGTTCTCGAGGACGCCGGCAGTATCTACGAAGGTAAAACGTTTAATTTGATCCTAAATATTTTTCACGGACGGTGAAACATTGACGTGCCAAAATCAATGTATGAGGGTGCTTGTCTTACTATGATACAGGTACGTTATTTTGGGTTAAAGAAAACATGGATGCCAAATTGTATGTTGAAACAATGGAGTCAACTATGCTACTATACGCTGAATGGAAAATACCGTTGAAAGGGGTTTATCGACAAGATAGCGACCCCAAACTTAACACCAGGTTGGCAAAAAATTCGTTTGCTCTAAATGGAGTTGAGGTTATGGATTGGCCGGCTTAGTCACCGGACCTTAATCCAATTGAGAATCTTTGGGTAGAGGTCAAGGAAGCTACATGGAAAGAGAATTCGTCAAATACGAAGCAATTGTGGAGGACTATGAAGAAGGCGTGGAAGGACATTCCTCTCGAGAAATGCAAGCGTTTGGTGAACTCCATGTCTAGGAGATGCGCAGATGTCAGATGATGAAGATCCAACAACGGTTATTCGACGAAATACTAATTGTTTAAACTTTATTTTATATTATTATAATGAATTAATTGATTTTTGATGTAAAATCCTTAATAATGCTATTATCAATCACAGCTGAAATTTTCATTTACAAACTTTATTATTTTTTTAAGGAAAACACTTGGTTATGCTACGCTACGCTATTGTATGTAGTATCCAAGGCGCTCTTTTTAGGGAGGGGTATAGTAAAAAGAAATGCATTGTTTTTGCATTAAATTGAACGTTTTATTTATCATAGTTAAATTATATGATTTAGGTCAAAAATGCACCAGTTTGTTAACAACTTGTTACACTTTGGTAGGTGATTTTATAACGTTATTCCCATACATACTGTATTTCTTCCATTCAATCCAATTGTTTACAATTTGGGTCCGAATTAAGCGTTTAGCCGTAGGTTAACAGCTTATAATAGGTGATTCCCTGACAAATACATAGGCGCAAAATCAGGGTTAGTTCTTACAAAGCACAAAAACTTTATAATTTCAATAAAATTTAATTTAGTATTTTTTGTAATTTCTCTCGGCCCCAATACACTGGTGCCAACCTCTTTTCCATTCCTCGAAACGGTTGTTAAAGTCAATTTTTGGAATAGGTTTAAATGCGCCTAGCGAAAAACTCACAAAAAATCAATGCAGTGTTCAAAAACCAAAAGTTGTCGGCCCATAATTCCGGTCTCTTTTTATAAATAGCTTTGCGCAAACCACGCATAACACTCAAATTGTATTCCTTTTAACAGTTTGGTCGGTCGGAAGAAATTCGGCGTGCACCACACTTTTATAATCGATGAAAACAGTCATCATAACTTTGGCTTTTGACTGCTTAGACATCGTTTTATTGGCTTTAGCTCACCGTTGCCACGATATTAGGCCGATTGATCGTCTGTTTCCTGGAAGTAAGCGCAGATCCAAGACTCATACGTTTCACAGTCGTTAACGCGACGCTGTTTTTCGAAAAAATTGAGTGATTTTGTAATCAATTGTGCTTTCACTTTTCTTAGGCCCAAATGATATTTTGAAAATGGCTTTTACTGAACCTCTGTTCACCTGTATGTGTCCATGTATAGAATTATTGAGTATCTATGTACTTATTTCAATAGTTAATCGCATAATAAAATCAAGTTCTACTGCAATCAGAAATTGTATATTTATGTATCTTTCTATGTTTGAATGCATATTACAAAAAATTGGATTGAAAATCGTCTTTATTGTTTTCCAAAAATGGCCAAAGCTGTATACTCATTTTATAGGGTACAAAATATGGCGGAAATAAAAACATATGATACTAGTAATATATTTCAGCTGAGTTAGGCAGGCATATTCTGTTATTTGTAAATATGTATATTTCGATTTTATCTAATCAAATCGGTGTATTTCTATTGAAATTTATGACATTTAACACACGATTCACACATATACACGAATACTTACCAATTTGGATCTATACACACCTAGCTATAACAGTAAATTGCAGCTGCTCGCTGAAACAGAACCAGTTGTTAAAACAGAAAATATAAAACAATAAATTTTGCTGAAATTTATCGAAAGCTTCGCGTTTAAGAGTTAACTATGTTGGAGTGCCAGCGTGAACGCCTACGCTTATGTGACAATTATGGGCAGTGAAGGTGGCAACGGCGGTGTGTTTGTGCATTTATCAATATTACGCAGAGCTTGACACATATATGTACATATTTAAATAAATAGTGGCGTTATATGAGAAAATAAAAGTGAAATAGCTTAATCACTTCACAGTAAAATCGAACTAAAGAAGTACAGAATGTCTTAACGTAGACTTACTGATATTGAAATTGTTATCTTTACGACTTCACATATTTGAAATTTATTTTTGGATTGTTTTTTAAATATGGTATTTAATCAATGAAATCGTCATACGTTTCATAATATTTAAACGCTTATCACTTCCAATTCAATGTACTTAAGATTAGTAATATTTGATTAAATTTTCTTGCAATGTACGCACTTTCTTTCCGTTTATTGTTTCCTTATGGACTTCTTTTCAAATGAAAACAAATTTGCATACAAGCACTCGATTCCGATTATACAGTTTCATCGTCGATATCTCAAAAACTGAGAAGCTTTCACGTATTAATATATAAAAGTCACCGGCCTATCATAGTAGAAACACATTTTCTTTTGGCCGAATTCTTTTTTATTCAACATAGTTCCCTTCCAGCGTGATGCACTGATTATAGTGACCCTCTTACTTTGTGATATTATTTTTGTAGTACGATTTGTACTAAATGTGTAAAATATGCCTCAGTTTCGGCGATCACCTCTTCATTCGAGGAAAAATCCTTTTTTGCATTTTTTTGAGATCTGAGAACAGGAACTAATTGCTGGCGGCCAGGTTTAGAGCATACGGTGTATGCGGAAGTAATTATAAGTTCAATTCATGGATGTTTGCCATGGTTTCACTGACTTGTGTTACAGTGTAAGTATTTTCTTGGTGAAACAGCACATTTCTTTTGTTCAAATTCGATCTTATCCGGCGATTTCGTCCTCCACACGTTTCAAGGCTGCTATGTATTAGTCACTGTGAATGGTCCTTCGTTTTTCAAGGTAGTCAAATACCCAAAATATAGACACCATAACCTTGCCAGCCATCTATTGTGTTTTTCCAAGCCTTGGCGCGGGTTCATCGTGTGAAGTCCATGCGGATGACTGTCGATTGGACTTTAGAGTGAAATGATGAAACGCCGGGCTTATTACACCTGACTCGGGCTTATTACACCTGAACATCTCCAAACACTGATCCGAATAATCTACTCGTCGTTGGTTTTGGTCAAAAATGGACTTTTTTGATGTTTGCATCGTCTTCGGTGCTCACTTCGCCACGTCTAAACTTAGCATACCAATCCCTGAAGGTTGATTTTGTTGGGACAGTGTCCAGAAACTCGTCATCCTGTTAAGTTTTTACTTCAACTGTATTTTTGCCCTTCAAAAAACAATATTTTATCAAAATGCGAATTTTTTATCCATTTCTCACAACAACTAAAGCTGCTTCACTCAAAATACTATAATTCATAAACTAATGATCCGACAGCTGTGAAATTTATATATCGCTTTTTGAAGGCTAGGGCTAACTAAAATCATATGGATTTAATTCTAGTAACGCCATCTAATACTTTCTATTGAAGAGAATGCTAATGTGTATTAAATTAACCTCGGCCAATATTTATAGCTACCTATGGACCCAGCTTCCTCACATGTTTCTAAATCATTCAAATAGAAAGCAGATAAAACGTTAAATATGCTAAGAGGTTTGTTTCTAAGCTTACTGTCATGTTCATATGTATTAAAATAGCCACAGAAGTGTGCAAATATTTGCATTTTGTGTGAAAAAAGAGGAAAAATGTGCGACTTACGTGCCAGTCACCATGATGCGCCAAGCGAAGCCAGATTTCATTGTTATATTTTAGTTGCAAAGGTGTGTATAAGGCTGTATGTGTTTGTAGACGCAAACAAATAGAACTTTTATCTTATAATCCACAGTGTTATCGCAGCAGAAAAATAAACTTCAACATTGCCTTGTACGATTATATCGCAATATTTTGTTTTAATTATAATCAACTTATCTTAAAGTAATTACGTATGAAATAATAAATTTTTGTATACAACACGCACACACATAAAGAAAAATTGTTAAGGTAAAATGTTTGCTTCATCGCTAAATAAAAAATATGTATATATGCCTGCCTGTTTGTAAATATATATATACATATACATATACATTCATATATAAGTATCAATATGAGCACGCATGCGCAGCAAATGAGATTGACTGAAGCGAGTTAAAGTGAAATTAATAAACTAAAAAAGTGTAATAAATCGTTATAAAAATATTACATAATATTCACCCACAAACACACGCACAAATTGCATACATATATATGTACATGAGTGTGTGTGCGGTGGCAAGTCTATCACTTTTTCACTTTCTCGCTCTCTTCGGATTATAGACACCCAGAAATGTGTTGCACCGCGAGCAATAATGATTACCGGTCCGACAGCTGTTCATGCAATAGGGCACCGTACAAGCACAACAACACCAACTATAATGGAATGCAAGAAATTTCATTTTCATTACAAAGCCATATTAATATAATAATAACGGTAATAACAGTTTTGCCAACTATCCACTGCACAGCGGCATAACTTACCCGGCCAGACAGAGTAATCCCGCACAAATGTGCGTTCGTGTGTTAGGCGTCAAGATCAATCGCGTCGTCTCGTTAGCGCCGCAAACAGGGCATGTAACCGAACATGGGTGCGGACCTAGTTTTATCGGCACTGTGGCACTAGCTGCAAGAAATCAATTTGAAATGTATTAAAAATTCACTTTTTCTAGGCTATGTTAAATAAGGTTTAAAATCCACTGTATAATAAGCAAAGTTCATATTATTAAAGAATTCTATGGACCTCAGAGATTCCGGACTGCTCCAAGACTATCCTTCTATACAGTTGATTAAAAGCATTTTAGGTAGCCTTGCATGGACTTCCCGATAAAAATCTATAGAACTTTAACCCTAAACATACGATTCTAAAAGTTCTATCCTTAGTAGGATTCTGAAGCGTTGCCGATGTTTCATTCTTCACTCTTAGCTAAATTCTCTTTGAAATTACCTAATTTTGTATTGACTCTCCCAGTAAAGTTATCCGCAACCTAGGTGCCAATTATGCATTCAATGTAGCCGCTGTCTCTTAATTCGCTGAACTATGTCAATGTCGTCGTAAACCTCACCGTTGTCAATACGCAAAGGACCATAAATCTTACGCATCTTACATTTCTCTCGAAAACTTGTAAAGTCGACTCATCAGTTGTTGTCATCGTTCATGTCTCTGCATCACATAGCAGGACGGAAATGATGAGTGACTTTTACAGTTTGGCCTTTGTTCGTTAAAAGAGGACTTTACTTCTCAAATGGATGGGATGGAATGGAGGATGGAGTCATGTATAGAAGTTCACGCAAGTGATTAAAGTTCTCTGAGCACCATTCAATTGGGAGAAACGATTCTTTTACATATGGCTCAAGCAGCTCACGACTTCCGGTCTTAGACCTAGCATCTTCTGGGTAGCCAAAAAACATCCATTTGAATGCGAACTAAAGTGAAAAGTCGAATCACTCCTCCTGAGGGTTGTGCGCTGGGCTTAGGATCTGCCACCCCCAATAAAAGGAGTTTGTCTTAACTCCCTGAGAAAATTCATGATGCCATTGAAAACATAATGAGAAAGTAGTAAAGCTGTGACAGAAGGCCTTGTTTCCATACATGGCGGGTTCGATAAAGGATATTTTTGACATTGCAGTAAACTATAATAACTTAAACAATAAGTCCAGGAGTAGGATCTTCACGTTTTAAGATACTATAACCAAATGGTAAAATGTAACTAAATTACGCGATCAGTGCATCCTACCTCCAACTCGACGTTTGGAAGAAGTCAATTGTAGTTTATGTATAGTAAGGTGTTTTCGAAAAATCTTGGTGCATTTTGGTGTAGTAACACCAAAATTGGCTTCACGAAAATATTGCTATCAATAAAGTATAGTAGTTGACTTAATTTCTACTGCCTTCTATGTGAAGACCCTTTTAGAAAAATGATAGTTGTATAGGTAGTAATCAATTCTTAGCTATTTCAAGCTCAGAATATTTTCGACAAGAGAGACTAGCTGTTTAGAAATGGGATCAGAACCACGAAAATATTTTTGGTGGTCTTCTTTTAAAAAAGAGATGAGGAGTCTCTTTTCCAGGCATTTTCCTATATACCAGTATTCAGAGAACCCATAATTTATCCGATTATAATTAGAGATTTAGCTTTATAAATAAATCCTATTAGTCTCTAACTGAGGCTATTTTCCGATCTACATGAAACTGTGGTACCGCCATGTGCAGAAGAAGGGAAATGCTTTGTTTTAACTTAGGCATCCATTCAAGGTTTCGTGCAATATGGGCACCAAATATTCTGTGTCTCATCTGTGACGAAGTTGGCATTCACATAAAAAGTGGAAAGCAGTTTGCGCATTCCTTTTTAGCTTGCAGCTGGATTTTCATATGTATTAAGCTACTTATTTGTACAAATTGCCTTCTCAGTGGACATGGTATCTACTCAGCCTCGGATTCTTCTAACGAGGCTCCTAGCTTGTTCAAATGGCTTTTTCGTTGCCGAAAATGTTCCTGGGGCCGGGAACTCAAATAAATTATGGACAAGTGCAGTTGAGCTGCCTGCGGGCTTAAAACTTTTCTCTTATTGTTGAATATTCTGGAATTAATCAATGGCGTTCACAAAGTCAACAATACCGCTTGGCTATCCGTGTATATAATTGCTTTCTGTATCCTCCAACAGTTATTCAACAGGACTGAACAGGTATTCTCTATACTTAGGACTCCCGCATGGAAGATGCTAGGTGAGTTTGGTAGTTAGATAGAGAGAGCGAGAGATGTTAAAATCTTTGGAATATACCCCGAGGTCTACTCCGCAGCGGATTTTTGAGCTGTCCGTACAGATAAGTAGAGTTAGTACCATCCTCCCCTACTAAATCTATTCCCAATTCACGTCTAGAGGGTAAATGCACTCAAAGTTCATTTTTGACCCGTCAGTATAGACAGAGGTAGTATTATCTTCTTCTACTTAACTTAATCTCCATTCACGTCTAAAGGGTAACTTCACTCGAACATGATTATTGAAAACTCAGCTAACTTACTAGATCTTCTTATTCTTTCTTCAACGATGTCAATCGTATTCTGAGTGGTTTGTAAAGTAGTAGAGAAATATTATTATATAGAAATCTTAAGCCTTACATTTCCTATACATTACTTAATCCTAATTGTGAATATATCAATCCTACACCTTATAATCAACCAAGAAGTATTAAAGTCCCCGATTGAGTTTACTAAATCTGTCTACTAAATACAGCGAATTGCACTGAATACACCAAGAAATCGTACAAATAAATATTTGAACTATTTTACGTTTACAATTTTCGTGAGCGTAGAAGATTGAGTTGCAATAATTTGAAAAATAATAATTATAAAAGTTGTTAGCGTTTCCTAACTAAACAGATATGCAATTATTTGTGTTTGCACAGGGGTTGCCAATTGGGGTCAGTCGAAGCAGATGCAAGTCCGACGTTGTCTTTTCTCTACGAATAAATCCTAGAACAACTCTTACCTTTGGCTTCACTGAACCTACTATATATCACCTTTCATTAATTGTATATAACTGTATAATTAAATTTAAAAAGGTAATCGGCCAACAGAAAAAGTTTGGCTTGTGGAATTAGTATGGTTACTAAAATGGTTTTTTATACAAAGCTCTGAAACAGCGATTCCGACAAATGATAAGCTTTTTGGGGAAGAAAGAACGTGTGGGAACTTCAGACCGACTCAAAAACCGAGAGACGCACAGACCTATGGAAGTCAGCTCGACAAAGCTTGGTGGCTAATTTCGACTTCATATTTGGATTTGTAAGAGAACAAGTGGCAAGTAAAATATGTGTTACTATTTATCTAAGGCCTTCTAAGGTAACTTTCAAAGGTGTTATAACCGTCAGCTCGGATTTTGGATCGCGAGGAGTGGTTTTCTGGTTCTTTGTTAGAACGAGTTTATAAGGAACTAAATTCTTTAAATCTTAACGCAATTGTATAATAACTACTTAGATGTCATATTATGAACTACGTGAAATATATATATGAGGTTGAGATAATTAAATAATCTACTGTCTTTGATATAAAACATGCAAAAAAAATGTTTTTATCGTTTTCCGGCAGGTGATTAATAACCCTTGAGGATATTTCAGACTCGAAAAGTAGACTCATACAAATTGTGGAACCTTTCGAAACCGTCTTATAGCTGAAAGACCCTCGATTACGGACTAGTTTCAAGTTGAACATAAATAAGATCTCCAAGCTAATTCCCTCTCGTAACCTGACAGATCCTCGATTGCGGACCAACTTCAAGATGAACTTAAATAATGCTAATCCCCAAACGATCTATGTAGTTATGTATATCATAAAAATTAACTATCCCAGGGTGTAGAGAAAAATTTTGCAGAATTTATTTCGCAGTATTTCAAAATTTCGCTCGGCTGTAAACACGAAAAGCCGCAACAAGCTTCTGACCGATCGATCCAACCATATTGTAAACCCCGTTTATTTTGCAAATAACGTTGCTTAGTGAAACTATCTACAAAGTTAAGTGAAGTCAACAATTTCAAGTATGCCAAAAACAACAACACACTATGTACACTTACTTGTTTGTATTGGCGGCGAGAGTGGTTGTTGCTGTTGGTTGTGTGGCAACGGTTGCACCACAATCACCGGCCCTGTCTGATTGTCGTGCGGTAGAGGCGTCTGCTGTGCTCTGCGCGACTGTCGGACTGGAGGAACTGGCGCTGGCGGTTGTGTTACGGGTGTGGTCGTTGGCGGCGGGGCGCTGGGATGCCAGCCCAGCGGCGCAGCAGCGCCATCGCTAACCAAACCACTGGTGGCACCACTTCCTCCATTACTTTTTGAGCCACTGGGCGTCGATGTGGATGCTATAGCCATGTCGTATGAAGGTGGCGCCTCCGTGGGCAAGCCCATGGCGGTCGAGGCAGATATGCGATGATCGCGTGTGGCAGCATTGTGGGCGGCGGGATCGATATCCGGGTAGAGCATAGCACGCTTTTGATCCATGCTTACTTATTACTGTGTATTTTTATTTGAGTGTGTATGCGGCTGGAATTCACCTAGGGTTTCAGAGGTCACCGATTAAATGTGTCAATTCACTTGCACAGCGTATTATTGTTGTAATTTAACTTGTTTATTTTTGTTGTTGTTTCGCGCTTCACTGAAGCTCACATGCAATTCAGCAAGTGATTTTGTAATCAAATGCAAATAAAATTAAAAAAAAACGACGACGACGTAGCGCTTACGAAGCGTTTGCACGTCACCACGATCTACTCAGACTCGCTTGCACACCGCGACTGAAGTTACAAAGTTCGTCAGCTTATTCACGTTTTGATTTCTAGTCTGTGCTTTTCGTATTCATTTTGCACTTTTTTCAATCTCATTTATTTATTTATTTTTCATTATTCCACTTTACCATATATTTTCGTTTTATTCCGCTTGCCGCAATTACAGATTTCATGCTTTGCACTGTTTTGCTGTTGTCGTGCTTTTTTAGTGCTTTATTGTTGTTTTTCTACTTCTCCTCGCCCTTACTACTGTCGCTTTTCCATATACTCGTATCTTCCAGCAGATCTACCGCTGAGCTACAAACATCTAGAGTTACGGAAAAACAAAATATTTGCGAAAAAGCATCTTAAAGCGGAATTCGTAAAAATGAAAGTCAAAAATCATAGTCGCTTATGCCGATTAGCTTATCGAAGCCGAAATGAGCGTTGGAGTAAACTCAATTCTACTTGTTGATTGAGCATTGGTAGCCTCAGTAACAGCCGAAGTACATGTTTACCTAGATAGATAGCAATAATACAACCAAAATGAAATATACAGGGAGCGCTTGATAAAACAGTGAATGCCTCTATCTTTTTTAGTCGAAAAACAATGTCCAATGTTTTCTAAATCAAAAGGTTCGCCAACCGTCATGTGGGGATGTGAATATTATTCTTTATTGGCGTAGTAACCGCTTACGCGGTTATAGCCGAGTTAACAAAAGCGCGCTAGTCGTTTATGGTGTGTGTCTATATTTCTTTCACGATAAATTTCCAAGTTTAGGCGCATGGTGAAAATGGTAGATGGTAGATTTTCCAGGTCTGAAGACACACTGATAAGACGTCATCTTTTACACACTACGTTTGATATAACCTTATATACGACGTTGAGGAGGCTTATTCCACGGTAGTTGGCGCAGATTGTGCGGTCTCCCATTTTGTGGATTGGACAGATCACACTTAAATTCCAATCGTTGGGCATGCTTTCGTCCGACCATATTCTACAAAGAAGCTGATGCATGCTCCTTATCAGTCATGTGCCGCAGTAGTTGAATAGTTCGGCTGGCAATCCAGTTCAGGTGACCTTGGGGGTCAGCGAAAACTGAAGTTTTTTGAAATTTATTTGCTTTCAAATTTTCGTTGCAGCTCCGTAGTTATTGCGGGGAGTTGCAAAACAAAAATCATTATATACATACATATGTATATGTAGTATAGGGTATTGAGGGTAGTAGACCCGATTTTAATTATTTTTACCAATACCACCTTTAGTTAATATACATACTAATAAAATGTATCGTAAGGTTCATTAAGGCACCTCACTTACTATCACCAATCGTATGGAATAAAGTTATGTTATGTGTTTGTTGTAGGGGGGCTAGGTTAAGTTTTCGCCCAAATCTATATTAGTTACAAAGATACACACTCTCTCATATCTTACATGTTGGCCGATATATGCGGTATATTGTCACCCGGAAGTTCGAAAATCGTTGTATTTGGTATATGGGAGCTAAGGGAGGCATTGACACAATTTAACCCATTGTTGCCTCACAGACATACCATTGTCAGGAAAAGATTTTCCCTGAATTTCAAATATATCGCTCACATTGAGCGATTTTGCGGTAACAAGTGAACTATAGGTACTGGTCTCTAACATATTCGGTACTTAGGGGCTTGGCAGAAAAATGTTATGTACTGAACTCGATTGAAATCGGTCGAGTAGGTCCTGAGATAAGTGATTTTACTTAAAAGTTAGCGATGCCACGTTCATGGTACATGTGTACCAAGTTTCATTAAGATATCTGAATTTTTACTGAAGTTACAGCTTGCACGGACGGATGGACGGACAGATAGACAGTCAACCGGATTTCAACTTTTCTCATCACCCTGATCATATACATATATACATATGTACTATATATAACCCTTTATTTATCTCGCTTAGTTTAAAGTGATACTTACAACCGTTAGGTGAACAAAACTATTATACTCTGTAGCAACATATTGCAAGAGTTTAAAAAATCATAGCCATAAATAAACGTAATCAGTCCAGTCCTTGCTCTAGCCCACATATATTCTATATGTGACTTTACAGTGTTAGTGCCGGTCAATACACACATATACATATATTTTATTGGCATAAAGGAAACATCTAATCTTAGAAGTAATATAGTTTGCAATAAAAATTATAGTAAACGGCCAAAATGTTCAGCTAATCACCATATACTCGTTGTAAGACCATCCACACCTTTGGTTGATGTAAGTATGGGTTAACGGTAGATATTTCTATAAACTTCTTTGAGAGTTTAGAATTATATGGATGAAATTTGGTCTCCTTAACCTTATACATCAATATATTCGTCAATTTATCAGACTTTATAACATATGTATCGGTGTGATTGAAAGATATCGTTTAATACAAGAATGCATTATCTTTGTCTGCATACGAAATTATACCTTCCTTACTTGTTATCAGAACTTGTTTGTTAGCTATGAGTTCGAAGAATGTTTCATTTTCTGTTTATGACTAATACCAATATAAATAGCTAATACTGAAAATAGCTGCTACGTTAACCCTCTGGTGGTCAAAAAAACCCAGCTAATTTTGGTTTTTGGATCGTGTACCTAAAAAGTGTGTTATTTGAACAATTTAGTAACAACACAAGTTTTTAAGAAACTTTGTTCATCGATTATTAAGGTAAGAACTACTATCATGGCTAAGTACTTAGAAAACTGGATTAAATTCGAAGTTATCAAATTATGTTCCATACCTACATACATACGTACCCTCAATAACGAATCCAAAACTATTTTGATAATTTATGTCTCGAACCTTTGAAACCAACCTTTGAACTATTCTGCATTACAAAACTGTTTCAAAATCAATAAAAATGAATATATCGAGATTTATATATTTACTATATAGTTTCAAATATGTATGTATATTCTCAATGAATTAGTATATGTGAAAACAATCATAATTAATTTTACTATTTTTTGGTTTTTATAACTGAAAAATGTTGTGTAATGAATTTAAAAAGTGTGTTGTATAAATATTAATATTGTTGCATGTTCTCCGCAGACTTCATTTTCTATGCTCCTCATGGTTATTCCCGCACATAAGTGCCCAAGTAACGGTCACACATGCCACAATAGTGCGCCGTGTTCATGCAACTGCCAATGCAATAGGGAAGACATATGAAGCAATAAAGTCTGAAAGTAGAAAAAGAGGGAGTGATAAAAAGATGAATGGATTAATATGTATATTGTATTGTTTTGAAAGCAAGAGTGGTGGGTATTTTTGAAAATATGGTGTATTCTATAAATTAGAATAATTCAATATTTGTTTAATACCGGATTTTTCAGTGAGAGGGCTACAAAAGTTTGAGATATCAATGAAATTCTTTTTTCCTGTGAAAGTACATTCAATGCCATTATATATGGATTTCTGCATGGCCACCACGGGGACGCTTGCAGAAGTCCAGATGCTGAACCAAATTTTCGACGGTTTTCAAGCATAAATCGGCCGATACTGCTGCAATTTCACGTTCGATATTCGTACGAAGTTCATCAATCGTCGCTGGCTTGTTGGCATAGACCATAGACTTGACGTAGCCCCACAGGAAATAGTCTAACGGCGTCAAATCACACCGTGGCGTCCAATTAACTGGGACATATCGTGAGATAACACGCTCATCAAACTTGGTTTTCAATAAATCGATTGTGACATTCGACGTGTGGTTTGTGGCTTGTGGCGGCGTTCTGTTGGATCACATATTGTCCAAGTCCATATCATCCAATTCGGGCCAAAAATATTCGGTTATCATTGAGCGGTAGCGATTCCCATTCACAGTAACGTGCCGGTCTTGATCATCACGGAAGAAGTATGCCACAATGACGCCGGCAGCTCATAAATCGCACCAAGCCGTAAATTTTTCGTAATGCAATGGTGACTCATAGAATACGTGTGGATTGCTGCCTGACCAATAACGCATATTTTGCTTATTGACGAAGGCATTCAACCAAAAATGAGTCTCATGGCTGAAGATGAGTTTTCGATGAAAATCCGAGTCATTTTCAAATTGATGCTCAGCCCAATTCCTGAACATTCTGGTGGCCAAGCGGTTTCAGTTCTTGCGCCAATTTGATCTTGTAAGGATGTAGGACAAGATCTTTTTGCAAAATTCGCCACAATGATGTTACAGAGATGTCAGATGCTTGAGAACGACGTGTGATAGACTGATTTGGGTCTTCCTCAGTTCCAAAATCTGCATACAAAATAGTTTTTTTTTTTAATTTTTTTATTTTTTTAGGACCACCCTAATGTACTATTAAACCCCAGTAAATGATGATATAATTAAGACTATGTGGTTAGATTTATAATATTCAGTATATCAATGCACCCTAAAAATTGTTTTTACAAATATTTGCCCCTAATTTATCGTTCTTTGGCTGTAAAATCAACTTATTGGCAACACCATAAACCAAAAACTTACTGAAAGAGACACAGCAGCAATGCGATCAGATGCGTGCGTGATGTGGGCCTGAAGCGTAGACGGGTGCGTGTATAATTGTGGCAATAGGGACACTGTATATCCACCGGCACCGGTCCGTATATAATCGGCGCACCCGCTGTGCATACAAAACACCGAAAAAAGAGAAGAAAAAAATAAGTGAAACTATTTCATTTTCCCACAAACATTTGAAGGTTGCCGCACTTACGCGTAATCACAACAACATGCGTTGGGTTCGTGGCCGTGGGCGCGGCACCTGTTGCTTGCGCATAGCTGGGCGGCGCGGGTGGCAATAAAGACTGCTGCTGCTCGTTGGGCGGCACCGCTTGCTCTAGTGGCGCTGTTGGGTAGATGCGCGACGGTGCTGATGACTTGTCATCCATATTTATTGAACTTGAATGTATATTCACTAATAGTAAACACTCTTAATGAAACGATTACTAATTAATTTGTTGTAATAACAAATATATTTTCTGCTTTTTTTATCTTTTCAGTTAGTATTCAACACTTTGTGCTAATTGCGTTCTGACCGTCTGACAGGTGTGACAAGCCGTTACTATTGCACTCATTTATCAAACCAAACTGTGAGGCGTTCGTGCTCGACGAGCGTTTGCCGATTTTGGGCGGCGATACAAATCAAAATCAAAATCGAAAAAAGCTATAGGGAAAGCGAGTCGATGGCAAAGGCAAATCCATATAAATATATCCATGTATATACATACATATGTATATGTATGGGACTGTGTAAAGATAATAAAAATTACAACGACAAAGAAAACAAACAATGCAACTACCTATCGATATCTAAATACTTGTATACATAAACACATCGACATATATTTACCTTTACCCACACACGCACATTGGCATATCTTTTGTTATCAGCAGCACCGGTAGCAAACGCCTTCAAGTGAAAAGCTTCAATTTTTATCGTCGACATTCGCGGTAAGTTTTCAGTTCAAAGCGAAAATGTGCGCTGAGCGTAGTGTGTAAGCGCTTTTATCAATATGTCAATATGTACTCACACCTCTGGTCAATTAATCAATATCCGCTCAATACGTTTCTTTGCTTTGCTGCATTCTTCTTGGCGATGAAAAATTATTTTATTTGTTTATATTATACTCCAATCTCTCACTCTGTCTCTCTCTCTTACTCCATTCATTCGTGGCTATAAGATTGTTTTGTGACAATTTAATTGCGGTTGAGGCATTTACTCTCACTTTTATCTGGCATTCGAAAAATAATCATTAAGTTGGAATGGTTTTTGAAGAGGACGCAATCAGCTCGACAACACGATCAGTTCAAGATCCATTGATGTGTATAGAGCCCGGGCGATATTTAAAGTACTTCCGTTAAAAAAAAAGAAAGAATATTAACTTCACTGAATACTCTCCACGGATACAAAGGTTCCCTATTAGAACTTGATCTTGATCGGTTAGTTTGCCTGGCAGATACTATATACCATAGTGACTAAATCTGAGCAATTTCTCCGGAAATTATACCATTCTTCTACTTCTTTATTGGCGTTACGCGGTTATAGCCTGTTACAACCGTTCCAGGCGTCCTTCTTATTCGCTGTTTGGCGCCATTTGTACATTTTAAGTGCAGACAGGTCCTTCTCTACGTGATTTTTCCAATGGAATGGAAGTCTTTCTCTTCCTCTGCTTCCCCTGCCGGGTACTGCGTCGAATACTTTCAGAACTGGAGTGTTTTCATCAATTCGGACGACATGATCTAGCCAGCGTAGCTGCTGTCTCTGAATTCGACGGACTATGTCACTGTCGTCGTATAACTCATAGAGCACATCGATCCATCGACTGTGGTATTTGCTGTTGCCAATGCGCAAAGGACCATAAATCGTCCGCAAAACCTTTCTCATATGTAGAAATTCAAGCATGTGAGGAAATTGATCTGAGCGTCATTCACTTAGGAGTAGCCAGAAACGATTCTTTTATAGTACATGTGGCTCAATCAGCTTACGACTTCAGGCCTTACAACAAGTATTCTGTGGGTAGCCAAAAAATATCTGTTTGAAGGCGAACCAACGTAAGAAGGCGAAACATCCCTCCTCCTGGTTGTGCGCTGAGCTTCGGGCCCGGCACGTCAAAAACATCCCCAATGAATAGAAGAAAACAGCCTTAGATGAGATCCCCCTCTTTTGGTGAAGACTACTGTAAATGTACTAAAAGATATCTCGTCTTATGAAAAAGTTTTCCGTTCAAGCATTTGATTCTGATCGTTCCGTTTGTATTGCAGCTACATATATGTTGAGCGGTCCGATTTAAGCATTGTAACGCTGCCTTAGACAATAAGACATTGCAACTTCGTGAAGGTTACTTGATAACTAGATAAGTATTTGATTGAGAAAAAAAGGACATGTGCAAAATTTCAGATCGATATCTCCACGTATGCAGGTGGATAAATCGACTCACCTCGTCATGCTAATCATTTATGTATGGCTTTTATGGAGTCTTGGACGCATTCTTTTGGTTCTTAAAAACTCCCTGGTATACTTAATATACCTAAAAAATTGAAATTCTTACTTTTATGGTGGAATTGAATATTCATTTGTATGGCGTAGTTTTGAAGAGTTAAGTTCAAGTGATATTGAAAAGTATTTGAAGAGTCTAGAGAACAAGATCTATTCTATTGAAAAATGCTCTATTATGAAAGCATAAAGGAGTTTAAAGTCCTCTACTTATCTAGCCGAGCCGAGACACCAACCGCAAATAGAAATAGAAACTAATCAGATCTTGAGAAAGTAAATGCTTGTTTCTTAGTTAGAAAATACATAACTATATTGCACCTACTCATAATTAATATTGGTCTAATTCCATTTTTTAAATCTTTAAGAAGGCAACAGAGTGATCTATGCTGTGTCATTTGTTATATTTGTGTTTTGTCATGAGTAAAAAAAAATTAATTTGTCTAGAGAGGTACCAGATCACCAAATAAAAAGCCCTTACTGTAAGAGTGCAAAAAACTTCCCCAGTCCATCGTCCGTTCATCAAAATACCGAGGTGTGTTCAAAAAGTATGCGCGAATTTAGTGTTTTTTCAAAAATTATTTATTTATCATGAATATCTATTTTGTTCCCCTTCAAACTAATCCCATGAGATATTATTACACTTGTGCAAAACGGTTTTTCCAATCTTCGAGCACTTCAAAAAATCATTTTTTTTATCTCTCAGCTCTTCCTTCGATGCCGTCTTTATCTCGTCAAGAGGAAGCGTAACGTCGTCCTTTCATGAGCCTCTTCAGTTTAGGGAACAAGAAAAAGCCACAGGGTGGCCAGATCTGGGAATACGGTGGCTGCGGCATCATTAGTGTGTTGTTTTTGGCCAAAAAGTCGCGCACAAGGCAACGATGTGTGAGTAGGGCGTTATCGTGGTGCAAAAGCCAATTTTTGTTTCATCCACAAATCCGGGCGTTTCTGGCGGATTGCTTCGCGCAAATTGCGCATAACTTGCAGAGTAATATTATTCTTCCCTGTGGCAAGAGCTCATGACGCACCACGACCCTGCTATCGAAGAAAACTGTCAGTTACGATTCGCGATACTTTTTGAACACACCTCGTAAGGGTCCTCATAAATTGAGATCCTACGTCGTTTTTTTAGTTTGTTTCGTGAAGAAGATATTAGCTCCTTTCATAATATTATTTCTATCAGAATTATGGCAGGCTATCGAGCTAAAATTGATGTAAACTAAAGTTACCTGGACTAATTATTCGAAATCTCATTGGGAAAAGTTAAAATTAACTATTCATCTATTTATTATGAAGACGGAATCTCCCAGCATGGGTCATGAATGTGATTGTTGACCGCCACTGATGGTTGTTTGTAGACGGATTATGTTCAATCTGGACATAACTTCCAATTATGTTATAACACCGAAGACATGTGCTCAAACTTTAAGGATCCACTTTTTCATTCGAGTGCAGACTTTAGTTGTTGTTTGAGTAGTCGCCATTGAAAGCGGCCATAAGCGGCTTACATCGGTTGCCAATATCATCGAAAGACATTCATTTTTAAAATACATAACTCCCTATAATTTTTTATTATTATAATATCAGATTTTCCGTATTTTATGGTTAAATGCGTTTTGACTTCCGCCATACTTTTATCATCAAGCACAGATCTTACTTTAAAGGGTCGTAATATTTCAATAAAAAAACAATTTTTTCAGTTTTTTTTGTATACTCTGAACATGGTATTTTAAATTTGCCATGAAGTCTCTACAAATATATATATTATAATATAAGACGTCCCAAAATTGGCGCAACATTGGAACTTGAATATATAAAACAACAGTTTTTAATATTTCGTTGTAATTTTTTTTGATTGATCATAAAGGACAGAGGAATAAGACACGGCCTCCATATAATAGGGTGATTTTTTAAGAGAGCTGATAACTTTTTAAAAAAAAAAACGCATAAAATTTGCAAAAATCTCATCGGTTCTTTATTTGAAACGTTAGATTGGTTCATGACATTTACTTTTTGAAGATAATTTCATTTAAATGTTGACCGCAGCTGCGTCTTAGGTGGTCCATTCGGAAAGTCCAATTTTGGGCAACTTTTTCGAGCATTTCGGCCGGAATAGCCCGAATTTCTTCGGAATGTTGTCTTCCAAAGCTGGAATAGTTGCTTGGCTTATTTCTGTAGACTTTAGACTTGAACGTAGCCCCTTGCAAAAAATGAAAGGCGTTAAATCGCATGATCTTAGTGGCCCAACTTACGGGTCCATTTCTTGAGATGAATTGTTGTCCGAGGCAAGTTTTCCCTCAAAATGGCCATGGAATCGCGAGCTGTGTGCATGTAGCGCATCTTGTTGAAAACCACATGTCACCAAGTTCAGTTCTTCCGAGTTTTGGCAACAAAAAGTTTGTTAGCATCGAACGATAGCGATCGCCATTCACCGTAACGTTTGCGTCCAACAGCATCTTTGAAAAAAATACTGTCCAATGATTCACCAGCGTACAAACCACACCCAAACAGTGCATTTTTTCGGGATGCATGGGCAGTTCTTGAACGGCTTCTGGTTGCTCTTCACCCAATGCGGCAATTTTGCTTATTTACGTAGCATTCAACCAGAAATGAGATCGCTGAACTTTAAAATTAAAGCGCGAAAACACATTTTCGTAGAAACTGATTTTTGGTAATAAAATTCAATGATGTGAATGCAAGGTTGCTCGTTAGTAAGTCTATCATGATGAAATGTTTCAAAGCATACTGAGCATCTTTCTCTTTGACACCATGTCTGAAATCCCACGTGATCTGTCAATACTAATGCATGAAAATCCCGAACCTCAAAAAAATCACCCGTTACAATACTAAATGTTAAAAATTTTATGACTATTCTGAAGACGCGTGGTTGATGACATTGTGGCAATGGATTGTGATTTTAAGTAGTCTCAAAAATAAATTTAATGGTGTGTCCGATAATCACACGATCTAGGGGCGCCAATTCTGATGGTCAAGATAATCGGCCTACTAAGCGTACTATTCACAACACATCACCCATCTTGAAACTCAGTAAGCATTATTGGATAATATTCGAGAAATTATAGGAGTGTACACGAAGACCGTGGAAAGTCGATTCAACGCCGCTCATGAGGCTCATTTCTGCTCCAATGGGTATGTAAATAAGCAAAATTTCAACCAGAAAATACAACAAGCCTTGGAACAAAACATCACGCGTGTCGCTCGGCCGTTACCAGTCGAAATGCTCGAACGAGTCATCGAAGATTCAACTCAACGGATGGACCATCTGAGACGTAGCCGCGGCCAACATTTGACAGAGATAATTTTGAAAAAATAATTGTCAAAGAATATTATTTCGAACCCCAATAAACATTCCCCATTAAATTTGAAGTTTCTGCGTTTTTTCATTAAAAAGGTAGATAAACTCGAAATGGATCGCTCTTTAAAATAGCGCATATTTTCGTAGATAATAGAATAATTTCTGTTCATCTATGTATGCTAGGTGAATGCACAACGGTGGTTTATCATTAGTGTATTGCTTACGTTTGTTTCATTTATTGATTTTCTCTATTTACTTCAATCATATATTATATATAATTATGTAAGTGTCTCGAATAAAGCAAAATAGTTGGATACCTGCTGTATTCATTATTAGACATTTTTTTCTTAATATTTCCTCAATTTGTGTCAAACATTGTGCCAATAAGCTGATTAGACTCATTTTCGTCAACCATTAGTGGTCATAGCTGTCTACCATATATACTTAGTATATATTTATATGTGTGATTATTCATTTGTACTAGGATGTTATGTATTAGTACAACCGATTTTAGTCATTAAGCGTGATGTTAAGTGTTCTAATAATACAAAAGTATGAAAATCAAATAATGTTAATGTGATTGCCTGGCATTTTGATTAATCGGCATTTCAATGCATATAAAAACATGCTTATATATATGTATATACTTTTCTTTACTTTTTACATATATATTATATATATATATATATATATACATATATATGTATATGTAAAAAGTAAATAAATATACATATGATGAGTAAATTTTGTCACGAGTGTTCAATTATATAGTGCACATTTGATTTTCAAGTTTTTTTTTTTTTCACAGCTAAACGTTGAGGTCGGTTATTTACACCCCTCGTATGTATATGCATATGTGTTATTAATATATGTATGTATCATATGTATATACATACGTAAGTGCATACTTGGGTTATTTGCACATACTATATATACATATTTTTACGATTACATTTTTTCACAATTTCCAGCTCGTTAGTGCAAATAATAATTTTGCTTAATAATTTCACTGTGATACAAAACTGATATTTTTCATTCGCAATTTTTTAAATTAAAGAAAATAAAAAACAGTAAAATTCCGATTTCAAACCACAGATTTATTTTTATGCATATTTGAATGATTATGATTGAACTCGAGAATAAAAATCATATTTTTTTACTTAAGGGAAATAGTTACTGAGGGCGTGTTCTGTAGAATACGGTGGTAGTCATCGTTTTCACTGGCTTGTTACACGGTGCATTGCCTTGGTGAAACAACACTCTCTTTCTTCAAATGCGTCCGATTTTTATGCTTCTATTGTGTTTTTCCCTTCGAAAACCATATTTTATCAACACGCGAATTCCTTTTCATGCATTTTTTTTTTCACAACAAAAGTTGATTCACTCGAAAATAAATATAATTCACAAAGAACTGATCCAACAAAACGAGCTTTTTGAGGGTTAAAAATCGTATGGATTTGATTCTAGTAGCGCTATCTATGTGTGGTAGGTAGGTAGGAGTGCAGCCCTATCGGGCTCATTAGCACTGATGTGCCATTTTGATACACTATTCGTAGAACCTCCTGTATCTGCTGTTACGTTCACCCTCTCTCTCAAACCATTTGAGGTTTCGATGAAACTACTTATGTCCGATATGCTTTGGTGGAACTCCATTCAAGGTTTGGTGCTTGGTGGATTCCCGAGGTTTTGTTCGTATCTGTGCCAGAGCCGGGCATTCGCAGAGAAAGTGGAGGATTGTTTTCCTTGTTCCCTGCTACTCCGCAGCTTCAGCAGATGTCGTTGTAGGGCATACCCATTTTGGACGCATGTACCCCAAATGGCCAGTGCCCTGTTGTGGTAGCTGTTATTCTGTAAATACTTTTTCTTGACCTATTTAATAGGTCGTTGGTTCTTTTCCTGTCGTATGTTAGCCATAATTGTTTAGTTTATGACGCATTTTGTACTGTTTTTCCACCTGTTGTTTGCAATTTGTTGAAATTGTTATTGATCTCTCCTTTGATCGATCCTAGCGGGCTCGGTATGAGCTCCGCCTCGGATCATTGAGGAAAGCTCCTGCCTTTGCCAACTCATCTGCTTTTCGTTACCGAAAAATGTTCCTGTGGCCGGGAACCCAGATCAAGTATTAGCTGGAGCTTGTCTTTATTGTGCTTAGTGCTCTCTTGCAGTTGTGAACTATACTCGGAATTTGTCATGGGTGAAGACAATGCCAGGAGGGCCGCCTGGCTATCCCGTATATATAGGTTGCTTTATGTATATTCCGTGATTTTCTAATAGAACTTCGCAGGCTTTTTTTATGCCTAGTACTTCTGCTTGGAACATGCTAGCCGAGTTCGGCAGACGTATAGAGAGATAAATGCCCAGATCAGCGGAGAATACCGCCGTGCCCACTCGCAGTCACATTTTGGACCCGTCGGTATAGACTGAGGTGGTACCCTCCTCTGCAATTGAGCCTCTTCTCCATTCTCGTCTAGATGGTATCCTCACCTGGAGTGTCTATTGAAATCCAGCTTTGGGAGAATGTAGTCTGATTTATTAATAGTGAGCTTGTTCAGGATTACACTATGTCCGTAGTTCCTGGCTGATTCCAACCTCCCAATATTCTTTTATTCTTATCGCCGCAATAGCTGCTGTTTTTGAATAAAAATGTCCATTGGTAGTTGATGCAGGATCACATTGAGCGCATTCAGTCGGAATGACCTGATTGCGCCCGTAACACCCGCCACATGCTGCTCTTTGTATTCATTCATCTATGTGTCAGGCCGGGGATTTTTAAATTTTAACTTTTACAACATATCAGCAATGGTACAAGGTGTCCAAATTTTTAATTGAAATTTCTGAATTACAATCCTAACTAGATGTATCAAAATGCGTAAACTCGTTTAAAAAAAAAAACGAAAGAAGCATTCCTCCAACACACAAAGCTTTTGCAAAAAGTGGTTTAAAAAATCCCCAGAACTTTCTCGAGCTTTTGTATGAAAGTTTCAGCAAAAAATTTTAGATTGTTTTTCTGATTCCAAATTAGTTAGAGAACTTATTCCGGCCACGGAATCTTAAAATAAGTTTTATACTCACATTCGTCCTCTAAGAATATTTTTCTTTTTTCGAGCGGTGAAAATTTGGAAATGTTGATTTTTCGACATTCTGTAGCGACATAAACAGAAGGTCACTCCATGCGCAGCGAAAATTCGATTAGATAACGGTAGTGTTCTAAAAAAAGTTATCTCATAATATTGTCCCTTGCCTTGACATATTAATTAAATTGTATTCAAAGCTTCCAACAGGTGGCGCTATGGTATAAGTTTTCTTAATCTTTATGGCTTTATTCAAAAAATAGTATTTTTTTTGTATTTTATGTAGATTAATCATAAGTAATTAGTTCAATTGTAAAACTAAAGCTGTGTTTTTAATTTATTGATTAAGTATTTCTGAACCACTCTTTAAAGGCATAAAAAGTGGACAGCTTTATTTGTATAACATGATAAAATGTTCAAATATATAAATAAATGACTTTAATTTTTCAACTATTATTTCAAAAAATATATGCTCATACACATTTTTGGTTTCGAGTGCTTTAAAATATATTTAAAGCTTATGTATATATATTTATCAGTGAATAAATAATTGTTTAGTTAAAATTTTTATACATTGTTGGTATAATTTTACACTGGTAAAGTAAATTAAAATTTCATCGTTCAACAATAAATTATTATGCATATATACTGTACTACATATAAATGTATGTATGTATATAATAAAAGTGTTTTAAAAAGCTTCGTGGCGAGTGTCGAAGGTCAACATACATATGTTGTGAGTGCGCTTACTTGCAACTCCAGCCCATCAGAACCCGCCGCCATTGTAGGTGCCCAGATATTTATTGCAATTACCACAGTAATGGTTGGTGCTCATGCAACTCTCCGCACAGTAGGGCAAACAGACGCAACACCATAAGCTGAAAGTAAATAATGAACAACAAAAAAATTATCTAAATTTTATCTTCATTATATTTCTAGTATACACATATAATTTTTTATTTTATTTGGTATTTTTTCAGTATTCCATATCGAAATGCAAACATACATATGTCTGGTGCTTGCAGCAAATATCTGTCGTAATACTTGTATATCATTTTATACATTTATAATATATATGCATATGAATGTGTGTGTGTATGGGCTTTTATCCGCTACAATAATGCGCATATTTATCAAGCAAACACAGTATTAATTATATAAGTGGGGTTTTTCGATAAGAAATTTTAGTTTTGTATTGCCTGGTACGCCATTATTGTGCGGAATAATGCAATACTAGTGCAGGGAAATTCATTTATACAGACATATGTAATTGTTATGCAATTTTTCAGAACTGAAATGCGCAATTTATTTATTACTAATATAAATGAGGCGTTTCATTCCCAGAAAATAATTTTATAAATTTTTGACTTATTCAATTTATTATTTCGTTAGAAAATTATCTAAATTAGTACTGGATAAATTATACATAGTAACAACCGGAAATTGTAAATGAAATGCAAAATATTCAATTGTTCATCAATATTTATATTGTCGCCTTCAAAGTAATCCCATCTGGTGATACACTTATACGAACGATTTTTCAAAGTCCTCGAACGACTTTTCATAAGCACTTTTTGGATTGGCCTTCAGCTCTTTCAGCGAAGACTGAAAACAGGTTCCAGGAAGGGATCATTTCAGTTTGGGGAACGAGAATAAAGCGTACGGAGCCAAATCTGGTGAATACGGCGGTAGATCGATGGTATTCATTCCGTCCCATTGGGAAATTCGATCACAAGCGTAGCTCGGTGCGATGGTGCATTATCATCGTATAAAATACGTTAATGATTCTTCCATAATTCCTGCCGTTTTCAATGGATGTTCTCAAGCAAATGCCTCAATACGGCCAAATAAAAACTCCTTGTTGATCAACTGTCCCCGCGGAACAAATTCATGATGCACCAACCACGAATATCGCAAAAAGCAATGAACATCAGCGTAATTTTTGAGCGGGTTTGGCGTTTTTTTTGGTTTCGGCTTGTTTTTTCCCCACCATTAGGAAGAATGTTTCTTAATTGCGTGTCAAACTCAACTAATGTCTCATCGGCAGGTATAATGTTCTCAAAGAATGTGGGATCGGAATTTGCACGATCAAGTTGGACTTGTTTACGGTACTCTCTTAAAAAAAAATGTGTTTTATTGGGACCAGTCGTGAAAAAACGCGTTTCATACACAAATTATCTACCAAAATCATTCGGACGGACTCGCGATAGATGTTGAGCTCTTTTGCCATACCTTGTACACTTGCCTGACTATTTTCAAGCACCATATCCTTCACCTTTTTAATATCAGTTGCAGAGGTCGAAGGTCGCTCAGAACGAGGCTTGTCTTCCACGACTTCTCAACCGTCTTTGAAGGCTTTGTACTGCTCATAGGTTTGTGTTTTTGATAAAACAGAAAACCGTAAGCCTTTTCCAACTACCTCAACGATTACGTACACGAAATTTGGTTAGAAATGCAAATTTTAGACAAATTCTTTGTTCAACGCACTGCTGGAGTGCCACTGACTTGAGCAAATTATTTACAGTTTCCGGGTTCTTTTTTCACAATGTATCAATTAAAATTCTTTGCTAAATAAAATTTTATTATTTTTGAAGCAATTAACTAATTGCCAAATTAATATTTTATTGCTTTACTTAGTTACTTAGATGTCTTTATAGAACTCTTGAAGTGTATGGTCAACCCCACCGGCCCAAAGTTGATAACTGTAATGCCACATAAAAGTTGAGGTTTGACAAACTTTCAACCGAAATATTTGACAAGTTGAGTTGAGATCGATAAAACCGAATTTCAAAACTTCAACCAAAATGTATTTGGGTTGAAAACAGTAATAGAGACTTTAAAAAGATGTGGATCATTTTAATGCTTTGTAGATTTAAAAAAATATTAATATGTTTTAAATCATATATAAAGTACGAAATATCATTTTAAGTTGAAATTTTTTAAATTCAAAGTTCTCACTTAAGCTTTTGTAAAGAAAGGCTTGTACTTTCTCAACTCTTGTCAAACATAATTTTTTTAAGAATTAAGTACGTTTCAACAACATAAACGTAAAGTTCATTTATACCTTAAGCTTAGCTATTACGTATAGCTGACTCACTTGATTGACATATGGACAACTTAATTGAAACCACGTGTGGTGTCATCAGATAAGCTGTTAATTTAGCTAAGTGTCATTTGATCATTATTTGCACGAGTTTTTGAATACAAACTACTCAGGCACATATTAGGTATTATTAAATATTGATTGCTATTTTACAGTCTTAATGAAGTTGATATTTTTGAGGCTGATATTTCCTTGAAAGTACGATTTAAAGAATGGTTTTCTGATTGTTTATATAAATATTTTATAAAAAAATTTAATTTAGTTTATTAATACAACACTCAAACTGATTCAATTGTTTCCCTATGGTGGATTTGTAAAGATTGATAGAAGAAATCAAAGTGTGAGGGACAACAAGCGGTCGCACTTATGCCAGCATTATCAAAGTTAAGGGTGCTTTTTTGGACATGTGGTTTTCAAAAAGATCTAAAACGTATAAAATCTGATAACATTGTCAATAACTCAGCTTCAATATAAAGATAAGGGATCGCCAATATGTTATAAAAATTATTTCGAGCAAGTGACCGCCTGAGCTGGCTTAAATAAATTCCAGTCGAGGGAGTTTCGACCACTTTTTGCAGCAATAGAGGCCGTATGCAGCGATAACGCGTATTCTCCTCTAAGGCGTCAATTGTCGTCCACGCATATAAGGTGGACAAGCGACTTCACATACCCACAAAAAATAGTCCAAGCTGTTAAATCACCCGTTTTTGAAGGCCGCGCACAGGTACACGATGTGAGATAATGCGCTCACAAAAATGTCCTTGAACGAAAAGATTGTTTCTTTGGCTGTATGGTATGTAGCACCAACTTTTTGGAACCAAAAGCCGTCCAGACCAACAAAGTCCGAACATAGGCAGGAAATAATCATTAATCATGACTCTATAACGTTCCTCATTGGCTGTATCATTATGGCCGGCTTCATTTTTAAAAAAATATGGATCAGTGATTCCCTTTTCCCTTAGCCAAGTTAAACAGTGACGTTTTGAGAATGTAAGCGAATCTCAACAATGGAAAATACGGCAAGTTTGTTTACTAACATACACATTCAATCAAAAGTGAGCACCATCGAAATTTTCTTGTGAAAATCAGTACCGGTGGCCATCTCGTTTTGGGCTCATTCACCGAACGTACGTTGCTCATGATGCTCGCTCGGCTCTAATTCTAGCATGAGTTGGATTTTGTAAGCCCGCAAATAAAAATCCTTCCACAACCATGACCTGGATGAACACAATTCCAATTCGATGGAATTATTCAGGCATTCTTCGATACTCTGCTCGACAGCAGTAATACCTTCTTTAATACGCACTACGCGGCCTCTTTGAGAATGGGCCTTAGCTACTACAGTAAACGTGGTGGGAAACTGATCTATGAGCCGCTATTTACGAACTTTGTTCCGGAGTTAATCTTTTCACTGTAATTACAACTATAAAAAGGACCAACTCCGAAAAGTGCTTGCCTCACTAAAAATCACACGTTAAAAAAACACTCTTTGTGATGCGCAGATATGTATTTTAAAATCATCTAGACAATTTTTAGGTTTTATTTTAATATTTAATTCAGTCTTGTTTAATTCATTTAATTTAAAAAATTATTTTATTTATTTTTGCTTATTTTATTGACTTTAATTTAATTTTTTTAAATTATTTTATTTGATTTGATTTTATTTATTTGAATATAAAATAATTATATTTTAGTTCATTTAATGTTACTTGAATTCATTTTACTTTAATTTAATACATTTTTTTTCTTATAATTTATTTTTTTTCTTATAATTTATTTATTTATTTTTTTTGTTATTATATTTTTATTTAATTCGATATCTTATCAACCTATTTTTTAATTTTTTTTTCAAATTTTCTTACCCCACAATACACAGTATCGCCGCCATTAAATGTGTCCTGGCATTCGGTTCATAGCCGATGCGTGTCAGCTTTGTAACGTGACAGCCTGGACATGTGATGAATGTAGGCTCCGGCCCCAAGGGCAAAATGGCTTGTTCTGCAAAAATAAAAATTTAATTAACTATTGCAATCAGTCAAGGTTACCCTTATTACTACTTAAATTTTTTTTAATTAATGAAACACTCTGTACTAAATGAGTAATAACTCACGACATGGAATATTCGTGTATCTAGTTAGATCAGCTTCTGAAATGTTGATAAGCAATTTTGGTATAGATTGTGTTTTTGAATCGAATAAATTTACTTATACTTAGCCTATCATAATAATTTTATTTTTTATAGGTTAAAAGTGGTTGGCAAAAATATTGTTATTGTACATAGCCAACGTCAAAAATCTTTTGAAAGACGCGTTGTTAAAATAATACAAGATTACCTCATGAAAATAATTTTATGATTAAAGTGCTGCAGCTGCATCTGAAGGCAAGAGCTCAGGCTGATATTTGTCGATAAAGATTTTATAATACCTGACGTCACGTAGACGTGAGTCTGTATTCGCGTCATTATTTTGTTCTTTCTTTCATTGAGATACATATGTGACTCAGAGGCTGTTAAAGTTTGTAATATTCTTGGAAGGGTAACCTATCATCACAATATGTGTACACAATGAAATAAGTTTAAAACAAGTAAGAAAGGGCTAAATCCGGGTATAACTGAACATTTAATACTCTTCCAATTCGCAAATAAGAAACTTAGAGATTGACCAATATAAAAGGTGTCTCAAAATTAAATTTGTATGTCGAAATTAAAATGTAGTAAAGTGTTGACAACCCTAAATAGCAAATCGATAGCTGACAGTTTAGGTTTAGTAAAAATAGGGCGTTACACGATGGAACAACTTATCTTACTTATTGAACAATATTTAAAAAATAATAATGACGGTCGCAGTTCGAAAATTTCGTACAAAATATGATCGGAATAGGGTTTCAACTTCGTCAATTATGAAGATTAATTGAAATTGCGGCAAACAGGCGGTCAGTTAGTAGTTCCATCGTCGTATTGAGGCGTTTGTGTGAGAACATCCGTCGAAAACGGCCGGAAATGTGGAAGAGCAATTTTTATAATAAAATATTCTTTTCTCAAAAGATGTATCGACTACGAGGTCTATGAATGAAATTACTTTATAACTGTGTACTTCTCACTTCCCTACACTTGTTCGTAACTCATTATCGATCGTCTTAAGTTTCACCATTTTCCGGCTAACAAAAGCCAACAACACCTTTCCATTTTGCATTGAGTAATGACTAGCACACATCTCCATGCCTTTACTTCGCTAACTCTTTATTTATGTATATATTTTCACCTCACAATCACTTTGAACTGAAGACAAAGCAAATGTATTGAGTTACTTCTGTCTACACTTGCTTTGGAGGAAGTTAAATATTTATGTTAGCACATACGCATGTGTAAGATGCTTTCGAAACGTATGCACCGTTATGTGCGTAGCTACCCAATAGGAAACATGAAAAAACAGTAACTTCGCTTCCGAAGCTAAAATAACCTTCTCAGGTGGATTGCCTATAACAAAATATCTTATCTATAGTTTCCATATGCTATAGTAGTCCGATGTAAGCGGTTCTGACCAATTATGCTTCGGAAGAAAAGAACGTGTGCAAAATATCAAATTGATATCTCAAAAACTGGCGGAGAAATTTGCGTATATAAAGGCAGGCGAACAGATGGGTATGGCTAAGTCGACTCAGCTCATCATGCTGATCAGATTTGTGGTACATACTGTATATGTTATAAATTTTTTAGGATCTTCTACGTTTCCTTTTGGGATGTTATAAACTTTTTAGAAAATTTAATACCCCCTGATAAGGGTGGCTCCGCTTGGAATATCCAATTGGCGCCACGTAGCGAAGAGAAGAAACGACGCGACTAACGGGTGATTTTTTTGAGGTTAGGATTTTCATGCATTAGTATTTGACAGATCACGTGGGATTTCAGACATGGTGTCAAAGAGAAAGATGCTCAGTATGCTTTGACATTTCATCATGAATAGACTTACTAACGAGCAACGCTTGCAAATCATTGAATTTTATTACCAAAATCAGTGTTCGGTTCGAAATGTGTTTCGCGCTTTAATTTTGTTCAGCGATGAGGCTCATTTCTGGTTGAATGGCTACGTAAATAAGCAAAATTGCCGCATTTGGGGTGAAGAGCAACCAGAAGCCGTTCAAGAACTGCCCATGCATCCCGAAAAATGCACTGTTTGTGGTTTGTACGCTGGTGGAATCATTGGACCGTATTTTTTCAAAGATGCTGTTGGACGCAACGTTACGGTGAATGGCGATCGCTATCGTTCGATGCTAACAAACTTTTTGTTGCCAAAAATGGAAGAACTGAACTTGGTTGACATGTGGTTTCAACAAGATGGCGCTACATGCCACACAGCTCGCGATTCTATGGCCATTTTGAGGGAAAACTTCGGACAACAATTCATCTCAAGAAATGGACCCGTAAGTTGGCCACCAAGATCATGCGATTTAACGCCTTTAGACTATTTTTTGTGGGGCTACGTCAAGTCTAAAGTCTACAGAAATAAGCCAGCAACTATTCCAGCTTTGGAAGACAACATTTCCGAAGAAATTCGGGCTATTCCGGCCGAAATGCTCGAAAAAGTTGCCCAAAATTGGACTTTCCGAATGGACCACCTAAGACGCAGCCGCGGTCAACATTTAAATGAAATTATCTTCAAAAAGTAAATGTCATGAACCAATCTAACGTTTCAAATAAAGAACCGATGAGATTTTGCAAATTTTATGCGTTTTTTTTTTAAAAAAAGTTATCAAGCTCTTAAAAAATCACCCTTTATAATCACGTAAGCGGTGTCTACGCCAGTAAAGAAGAAGAAGAAGATACGGGTGTAAATATGATGCTAGGATGAAAGGAATCTAAGGAAATGATCAATCTCTCAGTTAGTATTTTATTCACCCTTAGCAATGTTTAGAGACCTTCAGAACTTCATGTGAATCTATCGATCTACGTGTCCTTGAATCGACGATTAACAATCAGAGATATTTCTGGCATCGTTGAAATATCGAAATTACCAGTCAAAACCATTTTGAAAGAAAAGTTGGGCCTATGAAGAGTGAAAGCACGATTGGTTCCAATATCACTACGATTTGTCAAAAAACAGCGTTGTGTTAACGTCAGTTCCGACTACCAGGATGTAAGATACGGAAACAGATGACCTATCGGCCAACACCCTGGCAAAAACCGTAGTCGAAAAAATCAAATCAAGTAAAAGTCAAGGTCGTTTTGACAGTTTTCTTCGATTATCGAGTGGTGCACTCCGAATTCCTTCCGACCGGAAAAACTGTCAAGAAGGAATACTCTTTGAGTGGTATGCGTAGTTTGTGCGAAGCCATTCGTGTACAAAGGCTGGAATTATGGACTGACAACTTTTTGTTTTTCCACCACGATAATGCACCGTCGCATACTGCTTTGATTCTTCGCCTATTCGTATTCGCCTAGATTTAGATACTTGTATCCGTTTTTTATACTGAATGATTTCGTTCATAAATAAGTATGTTCTATGTGGTAACACAATATAGAAAATATTCTTAAATATATTATTCTTCATTAAAGTGGTTTTCGTCATCGCCTTAACTGAGTCAATTAGCAAAATGTTCCATTAACAATTAAATGTTGTCGGTTTTCGAACTGAATTTCTGAAACGACTACAGAGGGTGCGGGAGATAAGAAATTTAAAAATTGCGTTGTTTCCATACAATTATGACTAACAATATGTTCCCATAAGCAAAATAAAATAATAATAAAATACATAAAAAATAATTAAAAGTAATATCAACGATTTTGTGGGTTTTCAACAGAAATGTCATTGGCGTTATTAAAATGCAATCAAGTGTCCATTGCGGAACAAACTTAGAGAACAAAAGGCATAATGGCATTGCGTCTGACTTATGAGATTATTTGTAAGTACCGCTAAGACTTGGGAGCGGATGTGTGTGTGTATGTCTATATTTTTAAGCTGTTGATTATACTACCATTACTATTAGAGTCTGCAGTGAACAGTGAAATAATAAACTTTTAGAAGCATAATATTTTTAGAGAGAATAAAATTACAATTACGGATTTAACCGAACATTTGGTACTCTCGCAATTTAAAAAATTTCAACAACATTTCTAGAATATTGGCCTTAATTTTCAAGTTGATCCGAGTAATAGTTTCGAAGATATAGCATTGAGAGGCAAGCTATGCTAAGTGCGCCATCTAAAAACGCGTTTTTCTCGAGAACTAGTCAACCGTTCTTCATGAAATTTTACACACATCTTTGAGATACAATTCTTAAAGACTTGGATGAAGGAATTTCGATTACATATTTTTGAAAAAAATTTCGCTAAATTTTCACTTTTCTGTAAAAATGTCCGACAAAAATAAAATTTTAATTTTTTTACCTTCGTCGAAGTTTTAAGTTAATGTTTTTACTTTTTTTTCGCTTTAGACGATTCTGTAAGGAGTTAACCTGCCAACACGTGCGCATTTCTTTCCGAGGGATCACCGGAAATGGCGTCGTAAATATTTTTTTCCGAAAATTTCACAATTTCTTTATTACTAGTGTGTGTTCGTAGCAATAAAAGATTCTAATTAAAGATTACATTTTTTTATAAGAAAATAAATTGTTGAAAAAGGGCTATTTTTTACTCGCGGAAACCCATGTAATCTCTTTAAATATAGAAGTTGAGGAAGCATCGACTCGATTTGATATATTTTATATGCTATTAATGTGCCAGATACTAATAAAGTGCTCCCTGGGTTTCATTAAGGTTCCTCACAAGCCACACCAATCTATATTGAGTAAAGTCAGCGATATATTCGAAAATACTGATGTTACTTATATAGGGGCTGGGTCAAGATTTCACCCGATTTTACTCATTTTAGAAACAAAACTAAATACTAAAACACGCTTTCTGCTCCCTCGTTCTCATTGGTAACTCACATAGTGGCCAATATATGCGGTATAAAGTCACTCGGAAGTTCGAAAATCTTTATATTACGTACATGGCGGCTCAACCCATTTTTGACACACAGAATACTATTTTCAAGAAATAATTCTCTATGACTTTCAATTAAATATTTTATCTTTCATTATATGCCTCACACATTGACCTATATTTTCGGTCAAAAGTCAGCTATAGATACTGTGATCCACATATTCGGTACAAAGGCGTTTGAAAAGTTTTGGTCCGATTGGGAGAATTTCTGGTCATAAGATGATGATGATGTCTCAAATTTACTCACTTTATCGCCTACACGAAGGCATTCACTCATACATATATACATAAATTTATGTAAATACCTATGTATATCTTCTCGATTATTTTGAGGTGAAACAAACTGCCGTTAGGTGCACAAAGTTAATATACTCTGTAACAACATTTTTCATTGAACACAATAACGATTTGCCAATTGTCACAACTGTTTTATTGTTCGGCAAATATCAAATTGCAACACGCCACAATTCTGTTCTGCGCTGACAAGCGTGTGATTCACATTTCCAGCAAATCGTACTTACGTTGTATGATTACAACAGGTTGTTGTACCATCGGCTGCGTCGTGCCTGACGCGCTGGACATGTAAGCGTGATGTGGTGGCGGTACCCCGCCGCCCCCACCAGCGCCGCCCATGCTGGTGGCACCGTACTGTGTGCTGCCGCCATAGGTGTGCTGTGCGCCAGCGCTAAAACCACCAGTCGTTGTTGTTGTTTTATTCGTGCGTGCTTGTGCTGGATGTTGTTGCTGTGTGGGCGGGCGGTTGGCGGCGTCGGAAGTGCTGCTTGGTGTGGGCAACACCTGCACTGGTGGATAGGGCGCGGTGTGCATGGCCTGTTCGTAGGACGGCGGTGCGGCCGGTGGCTGTTCGACGTAGCCGCTGTGTGTAGCCTCTTGCATCTCAGCGGGCATACGCGGATAATTGACGGGTGGACCTGATTTCTCCATCGCAATGATGAGCTGATTAATTAACTTGTTGCTGTTGTTCTTTTCGATGTGTTTTAATTACTTAATTGCTGGCGAATTCTTGAACTTCAACACTTGTCTTGCTTTTGCAATACACAAAAAACTTTCTGCCTTAATTTTTGACACGTACACCAAATGTCAATATAATTGTTTTTGCTTTTGTTTTTCCGATTTTTTTTTTATTGTGAAATCACTTGTTTTGCACGTTGTTTGTTTGCACTGTTTCTATATTTGTATTTTTGCCGCTTTTCGTTTGGAGTTTCTTTCAACTTCGCGTGTGTTTCTGTTCGTTGCCAACGCTTGACTGTTGCTCGGCTTCGCTTAGCAGCTGTTAGCTCCATTGACGAATGATTCATAAGCTTGCACAATGCTTATCACTGCGCTTTTACGAAGGTGCTCGTTGATTCTAGTAATCAGAAGACCGTGGGGCAGCGTTGCCAACTATTTTGTTTGCATATATCATCATTTATTGTATTATTTCGTTTTGCTTTGAAGCGCGAGCTTTTTGCGTTATCTGATTTGCATTTATAATATATGCTTAGATGTAATGAGACTTATTTTTGTGTTTTTTGTTTCGATACACATATGTACGTATGTATGTATACTGGAAGTTTTGCCCATAAAGCTTTCTAAAATGTTTGTGCTCCGCTCGCTTTCTTTTCATAATTTTATAATACACAAAAACATTTGAAGTCAAGTCAATCATCACTATGTTGCTTCCATTATTCAACGCATTATAACCTTTAAATTAAGTGTTTTGAAATGGAATTTAAACTGGCCGAAAGCATAAATGACATAGTAAGGGTCTAAATCTGATTGAGTAGCATTTTTTAATCACTTAATCGACCCTAATAGACGATAGACGAATAGCTCCAAATATCTATTGCATTTTATGATTTCTTTACCCCTTAGCGAGCCCCATTTGCAAAACACGATGATTGTTAGTCGAATCGGCTAACAAAGCACGTCCAGAGCTAAAAAAAGAGACACACTAATTGTTAAGAAAATCAAAATATTTTTTACTTAGTGTGAAATACAATCGATGCAATTAAATTCTAAATATAACAATATTCAAATGACCCCACGACTTTTTTTGCAGAAACGAATTTGGTGAACCCAATTGTCGAGTACTTTTTCCACTAAATCAAGTCGCATGTCATGAACAATATTGACTTCTAAAGCTTGAAGAGAGTCTGGTTTATTGTTAAAGGCTAATGACTTAAAATAACTCCAGAAAAAGTAGTTTAATGAAGTTAAATCACAACGTCATAACCAAACTCGCAATAATTCAGTTATTTCACGTGCTGTGTGGCATGAATGTAGTTCCGTCTTATTGTAAAATGTTGTCAAGATCAACTTCTTCTAATTGCGGCCATCAAAAGTTCATAATCAACGATCTATACTGCTCTCTATTAACAGTTATGGTATCACCAGCTTCATTTCGAAAGAAGTACGGACTGATGATTCCACCAGACTTAAAACCACACCAAACTCTCAATTTAGACGAATGCAATGATAGAATAATTTGTTCATTTACCGCATTTTTCAGATGAAAATGAGCGTCATTGGAGAAAATGATTTTCTTAAAAAAATCGATATCGTTTTCAAATTGTTCCAAGGCAAAATCAGCAGATTCATGACTTTCACTGTGGTCCAATGACAATGACGGCAGGTTATGAAATGAAACAGTCCCAACTCTTGAGAACATCTTGAAATCGACAAATTGCGGTCTTCAGCAACACTTGCCTGAACTAGAACCATAAGCACGCTCCTTAGAGATATATCGATTATAGCCTATATTGTACTAGCATGTACTTTGCATATTTAAAGAATCAGGAGGAGTCCATTTGGAAAATAAACAAGCAAAAATGTTAACTTCGGATGCTAGGGATTCGATCTGAGTAACTGCCTTAAATAATAGTTTATGCCAAATTTTATGCAGATATGTATTTTGTCAGATAAAAAAGTCCTCTGTGTAGCTTCAGAGTAAATTGCTTAGTTATTTGACAAAAAAATATCTATATAAAATGAACAATTTAGTAGATAATATGTCTAAAAGTTACTAGTCGCATGAATCTTCAGCTGGAGCAATGCTACTAAACACTGCTCTTGGGACTTTGAAGAGTTTGCTAAAAGTAAATCGTATCAAATAGTCTTTGCGATACGGCAAAGTTTGGGGAGAGACGAATCGTACAAACATGTGGTACAAACCATTTGGAATGTATATATGTAATGAGATATCTACATACTCTCCTTTATAGAATTTAACTGGGTGACTTTTTTATTAGAATTATAGTAGCGAATCGAAGAAAATTCCAGCAGCAAGTGTACCCACTGGAAGTAAGAACCTGCATACATACTACTTTGAAGAAAAAATAGTAAGAATTTCTTCATAATCAAAAAATTCTTAATCAGTTTTGTAATCTATGTCGCCCCCTTCAATTCTCGAAACAGTCGTTAAAGTAAATTTCCGGAATATATGTCTTCAATTGACTGAAAACGATTTCCCTGTAGCGATCGTTTGAGTTTGCTGAATGGCCAGAAGCCACACTGAGCTAAATCAGGCAAATAGGTGGTTGAGGCACGATATTGGTTGAAAATTTGGCGAAAAAATCACGAAGAATCCATGCAGTATGCGACGGTGTATTATCGTGGTGCAAAAACCGAGAAATGTCGGTCCATCATTCCGACCTCTCTTTACAAATAGCTTCGTGCAAACGATGCCTAACATTCCTTGCTGACGGTTTGGTCAGTCGGAAGGAGTTCGGAGTGCACCACACCTGGTTTTCGCTGAATCTTCCGATATTCCAACTACTCTGACTGTTAATCATTGATTTTTAAGCAATAATTTCTTTCTTTTATTGACGTGTTGATCATCAGTTGATGTTGATAGCCATCCTGCACGTGGTTCATCGTCAATGCGTTCTCCACCCTCATTGAACAATTTGTACCAATCAAAAACACTTGCTACTTCAGAAGGACAAGCGTATACTTACCACTAATGTACTTTTTGATTTGAATTTTGGCACAGATGTAACTGACAGTCCATACCAACAAATTATAGAAAAAAAATATTTTGACGAATGTGTTTTCGCGTGAAATTTAAATTCAAAAGTCTTCCCATATTTTGCCCACAGTACTATAATAACAAAGGTAACCAGACCTCTGACACTTCAATTACTTCAGCGCTCATTTTTTCGAATAGTACTGTAAAAATATATTTCAAAAATTAAATTCTGCTGATAATCGTATGTATGTATGTATTGAATAGCAATATATTGTACCAATATTTTTCACCACAACTTTCCAACTCGAATGCACAGCAAGGAATAAAATAATTGGCTTGCCCTTTGCAAATAGTGTTTGTTTATTTTTATTTAATAAAATATTACAGAATAATATAAGTTGACTGCGCTCATATTAAAATATTTTTTATTTATTTAAGCTGTCCTAATTTTAAAATTTAGCTTTAAATTTGTAAGTGTTTTATGCTGATTTTTTAAATTTCTTTAAAAAGCTGCATAATTTTAGAAATGTAACGAAAAACTCATAACCAAAAGTAACAAGGTTATATAAGTCAATAAATATTTTCGGCATTTCGCATTGACTACACTTTTTTATCGATTTTCTAGTTAGTCAAAGAAAAACCTTATAGTCAACTTACGAAAGATAAGCACTATTATCGATATCTTTAGAGATATTTTAATATCTATTTTAAATATTTTTTTTTTTTTTATAAATTTTTATAATCAATATATGCATATAGTATTAAATATCAGTAAGTTTCAAAAATTTTTGATGACAAAAGATTTTGTGTTCAAATTTCCAATTTCGTTTAATATCCTCCTTAGCTAAAATTTACTTTAGCATTTTATCAAAATCAACTCAGCGATCATATACACCCAAAAAGGCATTACAAGATGGGCAGTAGTGCTCCACATTTCGTGCGCAATCCGTGCAGTACACAGCGCAGGCGCAAGGCAGGCAGCTAGAAGTAAAGAGTAAGAGCGTTAGTATTTAGAAAATGACGCCTACAAATATTTTTATATATTGTGTACTCGTAATAAGGTATGAATGAATTACATATTAGGGTGGTCCATGTTGTATATTGTGAAATATTTTTATACGAGATACGATTAGAAAATTTCATATTTTATGATTATTAAGTGTTTCGAACAATATTTCATTTTGATGAGGACTTTCATTATTAATCTTAATTTATACAGGTTGCCGAAAAGATACCTCAATCGTACCGCCACCAATTTTTCGAGAAAAAAATAAAATTACTAAAATCGATTTTTCAGATATTGTTGAGACATGTCAGAGGAGACATGAATTATTCTTCATACAGAAAGTACTGTTTTGCATGCCACTGAGTAAGGTTGGGTTATTACAATTTCGGGATTGTTATTTTTTGTGCTCAATTGTATTTGTTTTTTACTTTCGTTTGGATTTGGTGTCTCCTGGACACATTTTTCAATATTTCGGGATCCCGAAATTTCGAGATTGTTATTCATTGCTCAATTGTTTTATTTCCGTTCGAATTCGGTATTTTCCTGACATCTTGTACTATTTCGGGATCCCGAAATTTCGGGATTGTTATCCATTGAGCTCAGTTGTGTTTTTTTTTCAATTTCTAAGTAATATCGCCCAATAGGTAATTATTAACCGAAGTACTGGCTTGTCTAAAATTAGAGTATTCTTGAAATTTACCAGACTCAATAGGAGATATTCATTCAATATTATTTGTCTACCCTAATGTTCCTATATGTTATAGTTATAATACTCACAGCATTCCAGCGAGTAGTAAAGCAATAATATGTGACTTTGTCGAAGATCTGTATTCCATACGCGTTGTCACTTGTTTGGAGCAATTCGGGCAGCTCAAATTGCAGGGTATTGGGCCAAGTGGTGGTAACATTACTCAAAGTGATTCGGTGAAACAACAAATGGAGCTGTGATTGACATTGAAAAAAGAAAAGTTTGAACATTATGTTAGTGTACTATTCATGAATTCTATTTCTGAGTGCTAGTTAACTTTATTTAGCAGAATTTAAGGGCACACTTATAGAGTAATTTTGAATAACACCGATTTTTTCCATAACTCAAATAGTTTTTGAGTCGAGCGAACCTTCTAAAGTGTAGCCGTTCACTTTAAACAGCTCAATCAGTTTTCCCCAACAGCATTTTGGAATTTGCATTTTGAAATTTGACCTACCGGGGTTTAAATCTGACCGAAATTTTAGGCAAAATTCAATTTTTTCTTCTAAATGTCGCCATTTTGTGATTTTTGACTTTTTATGATCGTAGGTCATTGTGTGAAGAATACCTTCAAAATGGTTATCCGAGGTTTCCTATTTTTTCAAACAAAAACACAGTAACTTCAAATTTAATGGTGTATGTTTATTGTCATTTGAAAGAATATTCTTCGGCATTTATTTTTTGAAGATTATCTATTTAAAAAGTTGGCGGCGGCTACCTCTCGGACAATCCATCCGATAGTCCATTCGTCCAATTTTCGTTGTCGATCATGTCGGCTGGTAACTGGCGAATAATATGCTTGATGTTTAGCCCCAAGGCCTGAATCGAAGCGGGATTGCACGCATATACTTTAGACTTTACTTATCCCCACAGGAAAAAGTCTAACGGTGTGATATCACATGATCTTGGTGGCCAATGGACAGGCCCAAAACGTGACAATATTTGCTCACGGAAGTGTACTCGCAATAAATCCATTGGTTGAAGCGATGTGTGGGAAGTGGCGTCGTCTTTTTGTAACCAAATGTCGAGCTTCAATTACAGGCCTCAAATAGTTGGTGATCATGGCGCGATACCGGTCGCCATTGACGGTTATGTTCTCACCGGCCCACAAAACACACCAAAGCGTTGTTTTTTCTGGATGAAATTGTAGCTCTTGATTCTCTTTAGATTGCTCTTCGTCCCAAATGCGGTACACTTGTTGCTTGTTTACATACATACCCATTGAGCTTAAAATGGGACTCATCGCTCAACAAAATTTGGTTCGAACACGTCGGATATTCTTGGAACATTTCAGGAGCTTGCACAATCTGTATTTAGTACGATTGCAATGTAAGATCTTGAGGTAAAATGCGCCAAGTCGTTCCATACGTCAGTCTGAGTAGCAGCGAATGACGCCAAATCGACTCTCCACGGTCTTCATGTAGTTCTCAACGACTGGACGTCGTCTATTCGGTCGAATATTATCTAATAACGAATGCTGGGTCTCAAGTGAATGACGGTGCTGCGATTAGTACACTCAGTAAGCCGATTATGCTAACCATAACTTGTGTGAAGTGCGCGAAACACGTTCTTTATAAACGATAATTGGATCACCCGTTATTTTAACGAGGTTTTTTTCAGGTTACAATCACGTAGAAGCCGGAGTTGAAGATCTCGTATAACTCAAAAATTAATATGTATATACTTTTTAAAAATTTCACTATGTAGTTTTAAACATTTAAAATTGTTTTCAGATACGATCACATTTCAGATTTTTACACGTTTCTAGAAAATTACAAGGCAATGCACTTAGTAAGTTGGAAATTTATTTTTTCATTATTTACAATAAAATAGCTTGATTTTATTGCTGTTTACATTCGCGCGAAAAGTAATTAAGCAAACTGGCTGCATATTATTGTCGTTAGTAATTAAGAGTTATTAGATTATTATTGTTTTCTGTTTTTTAACATTTTTCAGAGTTTGCCAGTTACTAATTATGATGTAAAGTTAAGTGCGGTAATGCGATTTGAGTAATAATTTTTTCCTTAAACGTGAGTTGCCTTTATTATTTCGAGATTGGAGAACAGAAACAAATACCAATTAACAGTAACTGCTTTATTGTTTTTCGAAATATACTCTATTAAGATCTATCCACTTTAACATACATTTGAAACAATTGTGGAAGCACTTTTGTCACTCTGATTGAGGTATCTCCAAATCAGGCATTTCGAATGCCTCTTATGTATCTATATCCAACATGCAATTGTTTTGTTTTTGATCCAAATGATCATGGAATATGGGATATATGCTGGTTCCACTAATACTTGTAGTTGTCTCAATCTCAAGATAGGTCACATGACGATCTTACATTATAAGTGGGAGCATCAATAGTTTCCCGAACAACAACTGATTTTGGACGAACTTCACTAAATTTGTTTTGGAGTGGTCTACCACCTCGATTGAATTCACCGTACGATTGATAAACATTGATTGTTGAAGGAGCTTCATCGCTAGAAATTGAATTAAGTTCATGGATGCACTGTTGCTGAGTTAATCCAGGTCGAATTTTGTAAATTGTAATAGTAGCTTCAAAAATGTTCGCGATTTAATTCCATTTTTGGCCAAAACGAATATTTGAAGTAACTGTAAACAACACAAATATCGTTTGAATGGCAAAATGTTCTGAGTATGCATAGCATCGAAAATATTACAATTGAGAATAAAGTTGTGAGTTGCCACATTGCAACGCTAGAGTTGCCAAAACCCGAAACATAAGAGGCAACCTACTTAGTGTATTATTTTAATTAATTGCCATAGGTTTGAAAAAAACATTGATATAGCATTTTAAAAGAAGCAGCTTCATGGGATGCTAATATTGTTTTGTTTTACTGTTAGCAACATGCTATGTTCGTCAGATTTCTCATGTACCATATGGTACCAAACACATTCGTTTTGGTACCAGTATGACCCTAGCACAATCTATAGAGGAATTATGTTTAGTGTAAACAAGTTTTCATTTCTGTTTATAAGTTCATATTGTTATTTAATTTATATTTTACGTCAGCAGCGATTAGACAAAATAAATACATATTTTGCAAACATTAATGTTTCAAATTAGTCATTGAGATTGTGAAATTGCGTGAACTTTGAATTCATAGCAATAAATGATAAGAGCAATCAATGTATAACGTCTCGAGTATCAATTGGCTCGGACATTTTTGTTTGTGTATATACATTATGGAATGTGATGATGTGAAAAAACGGCACGTTTCAATATTTGAATCGATTTTAATTCTCTTTACAAATCTTATCATCTCTCTGTACACTGTGCCTATTAATCACACATTGTTCATTGGAATAATTTTTGTTTGGTCATCAAATCACTATTGGTTTAAACGTATCAGTTTTTTGAATATATTTGTATTTTGTCCCTTCAAAGTTATGATCGCCAGATATTGTGCATTTCTGCCAGCTTTTTTTTCCAATCCTCAAAGCACTGAAATAGTAATTTTTTGTGTTCCTCTTCAGCTGTTCCTTCGATCAAGTTTCTATCTATTCAATCATAGGGTAGCATCGTTCTTTCGTAGGTTCTTTTGAGAACAAAAAGTCACAACGGTCCAGATCTGGGGAATACGGTGGCTGTGGCACCATTAATTTGTTGCTTTTGGTCAAATAATCGCGCACAAGCAACGAGGCGTGAGCAGGGGTAACGCCCCACGGTGCAAAGGCAACTTTTGTTCTTCCACAAATCCGTTCGTTTCTGGCGAATTGCTTCGCGCAAATTCCGGATAACTTACAAATAATATTCTTGATTGACCATTGACTCTTTGGCAAGCAGCTATGATGCACGAAGTTCTTGCAATCAAAGAAAATTATTAACAAATCCTTCAAAGACGAACTTGGTGCGTTTTTTTTAGTCCTGCGGCACCATCCATTAGAATGATTGAGCTTTGGTTATCAAGCCGTTACCATTAACTTATGATTCTTCACCAGTTATGACACTCCGGAGCAGATCTCGGTCGTCGCGGGCTGAGTCCAACATCTCCTGAGCAATGTCAACGTGAGGCTGTTTTTGGTCGAAAGTGAGAAATTTTAGCAGAAACTGCGAGTCGATCGGCCAGTACTATTTTCTTTACTTATTACTGTTTGACATACTCGAACGTTCGACATGCTCTTGTATCGCCAACAAACGTTGCTTTTGTCCAAGATAGCATCACCATATGCCACAGTTGATGTCCATATCTGCACCATAAGACAGTTTTTGTAGAGGGATTCTACTTTGAGGGCTTACAAAATTTAACTCGTGCAAGAATTGAAGCCGAACGACCATAAAGCACGTCGAATTCTGACAAGAAAGTTTTGTTCAATCATGAAGCTCACTTTTAGTTGAATGTTTATTGGAAGAGTATTTTCAGCGAGCCCATTATCTCTCATTGTCGGCCTCTAACACCACTGGAAACCAACGGGGTAAAAATGTTACATTTCGCATGTAATTTGGATGTCCACAACAACATCAGTCGACTTCACTAATATTGATTACTAGCAACCGGTCATGCAATGTTCGGTTTGGCTCGACTCCTCGCCCTTCGTTAATTGTTATTATTGTTGTTTGCTTTTAGTGCCACTGTTTGATCATCCTGATCTTATTCGGTCTATGTTGAAGCGTTAAGTGTCAAAACAACGCCTTCGAAGGTGTTATCAACTATATTCGCCATATTCTTAATGAGTTCACAACGAAGACCATTCCCTATTTGTCCCAATTTGGCTGCTGCTTTCACTAAGGGATACTAATTTAATGTGTATTTCTGAAGGATATATTTCTGCGGGGTCTCAAACTTTGCTTTAGGTTTTAGTTATTTGATCGACATGTGTAAAACTAAATAAATGGATGAAGTCTTGAAAATTATGCTAATCTATTTTAACTTCATGTAATGTTCGCACTGAAAGGCTCCCTTTCCCAATTTTTTTTTGTTTGTTTGCTATCTGTCTTTAGCCTTCATCCCACTGTTCAAGGTCAAAGCATAGTCCCACAGAACCCTTATAATTCGTTCCTCCTTTAAACTTAGTAGTCATTTGCATTCCTTTAAAGCATAATAAATAAATAACGGGCCTTTGCGAACAAACAAAATAAGTGAACACATACCAAGTATGTCCTTATGGTTATAATTCACTGGGTTTCACGCCTTGTTTTCGGCCACACCTTGCAAGAAATGTAGCCATGTCCCTACATATGTGTATGCACATATTTCGGAGCTCAATGAGGCTAATCCTGTTCCTTCCCTTGCAACCAACCAAGTGTATATGTCAAAAATGTGTCAACCGTTGGGCAGACTGTCCCAATTGCTTGCATGATTATGTACTATTTACTTTTAGTCATCGGCGTTTTCACCACTGATTACTGTCATTCACATTCATGAACGCGCCTTAAGAAGAGAGTTTTCTACTTAATATACTTTATTATCCGTTATTTGTATGTGCGTAATAAAATATTCCTTAACGAAGAATCACAAAAAAAGTAGAAGTAGAAGTAGCGAAAAACTAATAAGTTGACATTAATCGATATTCTTAGTCTCCTTGTTTTGCTTTTAAATTTTTATAACTAATGGAAATCAGAATGATTATTTTTGAAGATGATCTGCTCCTGTTTAGTTTTAAAGATTTGTTGAATATTTAATAATCTTAACATAGTGTCTTCCATAGAATGCTTAAAAATTTGGCAATGCGCCTAATTGTAGGCCAGCATTTATGTAATATTGACGGTTTAGTAAACTTGGAGTAGCAATTCTACTTTGATGAATTCTTTTTTGAATTTTTTTTTACTTATTTTTTTTAGTTTTAATTGGATTTAGCTTCTATGCTGTTTGTTATAAATATTCATAAACATTTTAGATTTTCTTATATCCTGTAATATTGCTTTTGCCCTAAATAGGGTATATTAACTTTGCTACGAAGTTTTTAGCTCCAAGAAGGACATGTAGCAGACCTCATCAGTATAAGTACATATATATATATGTACATATAAAATGATCAGCATGACGAGCTAGATCGATTTAGCCATGAGCGTCTCTCCGCACCTCGGTATGCGAACTAGTCGCTCAGCGTTTGAGGTATTAAATTAAAATTTTGCACACGTCTTTTCATTTCCAAGAATCTACTTATTTGTCGGAACCGCCGATATCGAACCACTATAGCATATAACAGTCATACAAACTGATCAATCACAATCCAGTCCCTGTATGGAAAAGTTTTTCTTTTGTCAAAATATATTCTCAAATTTATTATTGGCCAAAGCAGCGATAGAATCTTCGAAAAAATTATTCACATCGGACTACTATAGCATAACAGGACAATTGAAAAGTCTCCAGCCAACCATAGTAAATCACATATTTTTGGTAACCGAACCCCAATTTAGATATTTTTTTTCATCTTCTTCATTGACTTGTGGCACGGTGTAAGTATCGTCTTGGTGAAATAGGAATTTCCCTTTTTTCAAATGCTGCGGTTTTTGGTCGATTTAGTCCTTCATAGCGCTATGTAATAATGTTGATGGTCCTAAAATTTATTAAAAAATACAGACGCTATAACGTTGCTAGCTGACTTTTTTCCACGCTTTGGAGCGGGTTCATCGTGTGAAGTCTACTGGGATGACTGTCGATTAGACTTCGGTGTGAAATGATGGAACCAAGTTTCATCCATTGTCTTATAAAACTCGGGTTTATTACGCATGAACATCTCCAAACACGGCTCCGAATCATCAGTTCGCGCGGCACCGAATTTGCCTAGAGCTTTTCTCGCACTCAAGTGTCGATATCTTTAAGGTACCTGCTATCTTGAACAACTTCACTTTACGGTTAACCAGAATTATTTTGTGGAATTTTTTGATGATTTCGTCGGGCGTCCACTGTGTTCGTCGTATTCGGTACTCATTTTACTACTTCTAATCTTAGCAGCACCAATCCTTGATGTCGGATGGGCAGTTTCCTCCTCAATCCAAGTTTTTGCTTCAACTGTATTTTTCTTTTCAAAAAGCAATATTTTGTCAACACTTGAAATTCCAGTGTTTTTCATAGTAGCAAAAGTTGGTTCACTAAAAATTATATAATTCACAAACTAATGACCTGAGAGCTGTCAAATTTATAGACGCGCCTGTTGAAGGTTAGGGCTAACTAAGAATCATACGGATATCATCTATGTGTCAGGTCAGAGATTTTTCAATTGCCCTGTTATAGTTCCCATACAAACTGATCGATCAAAACTAAGTTCTTGTTAGGAAATCTTTTTTATTTTCTGTTCGGTTCCGAAGTTAATGTTATTTCTTGCTTAATGTCTTTTTGATGAACCTCTTCCGTAGTTAGATTTTTATATTCTGTTGTTAAATCCACAGTAAAAAATTATATATTTTCATTATAAAAAATTTTCGTTTTTTATTTACACAAATTTAAAATTTTGTTTTTGGCCTTTTTTTTATAAATTTCCCATATAATTTGTAAACGTTATGTAATAAAATAAAAGTTTTCTTACTCCAAAATATTTCAATATTTTATAATGCAGTTATAAACACGTCGTCCACAAAGGACGTTTCAAAACTATTGAATTGGTCACTTTTCATTCGTGGCGCCATTTATGATTATCTTTATTCACATGCAAATTTACATACATACTTGTATGTACTGAGTATATTATGTACATATGCACTTAGATTTTATCCACTTATATACATACATAGACATAAATAAATAACATTGTACTAATGTGCATGCGAGGTCTGTCGTGTGCAATTATAATTTTGTAATTTATCCTTTTATCTTTCAAAGTTATCTTAGAAAATATTTCAAAAGCACAGCAAACAGTTTAAATCAATGACACGATGGGGAATAACATTTTTAGTGTTGACCTTGGATTTAATTGATATTATATGCGGAGAAGGCGCATTCGACGACATAGAATATTAGATTTTGACACAAATTCAGAGAAGATAATTCCCAACATTGCTAATGACACCATAATCTGACATCTGATCAAGTAAATTTAAAGTTGTATCCACTTTCAGAAGCAGCAAATACCTAAGAAACTTTGTGGACGTTCCTTATAAAGCGCTGCATTTTATTTCCGAACTCATCAATAACGGACTTTGAGTGACTGTTAAGAGGTTACATTTTTCCGAAGCAGAAGAAACCCTCTTTAACCAATCAATAAAAACTCAGCAATATTTGCCAGGAATAATACAATATTAGCCAACGATGTCTTGAACGTTCCAAACGACCAGCCGCTCCCAAACTATTCTGATAGAGATGTTGGTATGTTCTTTTTTTCTCAGTATGAAGCGAAATATTTCTCTCTTTTTGACGATTTTATCCATCAGATCTGAACAAGAGAATGTTAACCTTTTTTTTGGAAACCTTCGCTACTTACCTACTTTTAGTAGACAGAAACGCATTGAAGTTCTTTATTAATTCAATTGCATTCCTTACAATACACAAGGTGTTTTTCAAAGTAAACAGGACTTTTTGAATCTAGCGCCCCTGGTGGCGCCATCTACACATAATTGTATGTCGACTGATGCGTTGGAATCTGCTATCTTTATCGATTGTCCAGTGAGAATTTCATGACATTTTATGGATTGAAAATGAAGTTATTGTGTTTTAAGTGTCAGTATGTTTGTGTTATCGGTGAGGAAATGAGCTTCGAACAAAGAGCCAACATTAAATTTTGTTTTAAAATTGGTAAAACTTTTACCGAAACGTTTCAATTGATGAAACAAGTTTATGGCGATGATTGCCTATCGCGTAGCAGAGTGCACGAGTGGTTTCAACGTTTCCAAAGTGGTCGTGAGAACATAAATGACGATCAACATCTGGGCCAATCAAAATCCGTGATCACCGGAAATTCCATTGAAAATGTGCATGAGTTCATGAAAAAACGGCTAACGAGTTTAAAAAATTCGTTCGATATGCTTTTGGACCTTGCAAAAAGCCGTATTGAAGCAGAACGAGACTATTTTTGATTATATTGTTTTGCCGAAAGAACCATTTGTTCTGTTTTTTTTAAGTCCTGTTTGCTTTGGAACACACCTTGTAGACCACTGCATCGCGGGACCTTCACTTGTCGCTTCTTTCTTCGCTGACACACCTGGGAGTGATTTGTACGCGGAGACAGCCGTCGAAAAAGAAGAAATGGTGTAGAAGGAGGAGTATTTTTTTCGAGAGCTCCTATCAATTCCAACTTTAGGCTATCAGAGCACTGCAGCGTCTTTCAAGCGGAGGTGGCTGCCATCAAAGCAGCGGCAGATATATTCCTCCGCAGTGCCTTCTATCGACAGGTGTGCATTCACTCCCACACTTACTCCATTGGGGCACACTCACTCCGATTTTAAGCGAGTCGGTTGTTTGGTATCCACTTGCGTTCTAAATAGCACTGGACTTATGGATGACTTGGCTAAGAAGACTTGTGGACAGCTAAAGTCTACGCTATTGTGGCATCTTTTTGGCTCAAAGTGAACCGTAAAACGTCCTCCGAACTAACTGAATTTTTACGATCCAGTCAGTTTTCAAGCAAAGTCAATCTCTTCCCCATTGTAGGTGTTATAATTAGACACATCTAATAGGTACATACGAGGTGTGACTAAATATTTTGTCAGACGCATTTGTCCCAGCTGTAGGAAGGAAGGCGAGGTTGTTAATCTAGTCAATTTATCTTCAGTTGCCAGGTTTCTAGCATACCTCGTTTGAAATATTTCGGCAGATACATCTTTGGTAAACCCAGCGAAGTTGCTGCAATTGATACTAACCACCTTAATAAATTTGTCGTAAGCTCAGAACTCTTCATCGATCTATAATGTTATGAATTTTTTTTGGGTAACACAAAAGACAAATATCTGTCTAAGAGAATTCCATTTTTGTATCAACCCTACGACTTAACCTAAACTACCTAATTTCAAACCATTTCATATTTATATTTTCTTTATACAAGTAAGAGCTAATTGAAAAAAACGAAGCGGATACTGTTTTTGTTAAAATACAACCATTTATTACAAAAATATGGCAGATATAATTTTTATAAACAATTTTTTTGCAGTCAATAACTTCGAAAAGAACCACAAAAGTTTACATCGCTAAAAAAATCTTCCCAGCTTGTATTCGAGTTTTTAATATTTCAATCTCAATCTCAATATATCTGAAGAATTATTATAAAAAGTTTATATATATACCTACATATATATATGCTTATATACACAGTAGAGTAGATGTCGTTGAAAAAAACGGTTATTAGCTGCTCATACTCGTAAGCCACTTCAACGTTCGTAAACTCCAATGAAGCTGTTGCATGATGGGCAACGATGTGCGGCATTACGAGCACATTTTGTGCAATAAAGACAGCAAGCGCACGGCCAAAAGCTGGAAATAAATATTTGGAATCAATAAAAATGTGCCAAAATTATATGTACATATATTTTTCTGAATCCTTAGGAAGTATTTTGTAATATTAGTTCATAGGCTTGCAGTAATAAAAATACTTAGTCGTAGGAGGAGCTCAGAATTGATCTTTCGTTAGTCAAATTTCAATGTAGATTAAGAGCTACATTAATATTAATCCAAAAGTTTGGTTTTCGAGAGCTCAATCTTTGTTCGGAAATTGTTTTTAACATCAATTCATAAATAAGGCGATTTTGTTTGCAAACGAAGTTTATTGGATACTCAAGAATACTTGAAATGTTACACTTGATTTTTAAAACAGATCCTTTGCATATACAAAATATAAAACTTTTGATATGTTATAAGAAAACTTTATCTATTGACATCTTTGCTTCTTGAGGATGTCTCCAAGTACTATTTGAGACAGAAAAAATTATGAAACATATGTAAACTGAACAGCGGGGTCTCGGTTATGTTTTTAAGCATTATTTTCAAATTTATTTGTGAGATCGGCTTCCAAATATGTAGTCACTTGGAACAACATGAAACTAATTTAGTCTATTCAAAATCGCCATATAGCATTTCTAACCGCCTTCAGCTTCAACACCTTTTTAAATGTAAATATGTAGATGGCTTTGATTAATGATCAGCAGTTATCGACGATCATCGAACAAAAACTAAGCACTCGAAAAATATCGTTAAACCTAGAAGTGAGACCTACCCGATAACACATAAAAGCAATGCTATCAAATGCGTTTTCGTGGATGATGTATAGTCCACGCTGGTGATTACTTGTTTATTACAAGTTGGACAAATGATCGTGGCTGGTTCCGGCCCCACCGGTGCTGACATATTGACTGCGAGCTGTAAAGAAAAAAATAGTTATAATATTAATATTAATTTTGTTTAAATATTGTTGTATAAAGTTAAATTAGGTTTCTAGTGATCAGTGTCTTTTGACAGCATCTTGACTGACATATTACGTTTGCAACGATATTTGTAACAGTTAAAATGAAAAGTCAGCTACCCTATAGTGTAATTAACCCCACAAGAAGTAATCTAATGATGTTCAATCACAACTTCTTGGAGGCCATTCAATGTGAAAATTTCTTGATAATCGAATCTCCAAACTTTTCTCGCATCAAGATCAACTTGTTTTAATTGCGGTCGTAAAAAGTTGGTTATCACCGCGCTCTATTGATAGTAACGGTGTGAATGGCTTTATTTCGAAAGAAGTACGGATCGATGATTCCACCAGACCAAAACCACACCAAACTGTTCCTTTAGGAGATTGTAATGATAGTTCCTGAAACCAGAATCGACATTTGTTCTTTTTTACCGCCCCAATCAGATTAAAGTGAGCACCATCGGAGACTTTTTTCTTAAAAGATATCGATACCGTTTTCAAGTTGCTTCAAGGCAAAATCAGCAATTTCACGACATTTACGGTGGTTCAATTTCTTTGGTTCTTGAGTGATATATGGATACAAGTCCAATGGTCCTTGTTTGTCAGGAGAGAACTTTACTTTTTAATTGGCCACTAAGTCCAAAGTAGTTAGCACGTGTTGGCAAGAGTTTGTTTGCGTTCGATTTCAAGGCTAATATTGTTGTTGGTGTTGATGCTGGTTTCAAGATAGACGACATTATCTACGACTTCAGAGACTATCTGTCCTTCATGCGGTCGTCATCGATTTGGGAATCGGTTTTGCCATCTCTAGATATAACACTTCCACTGCCTTTCAGCAGGTTTGTGAAGTGTTCACTCCATAACTTCAGTACGCTCTGAATATTAGCGACTAGATCACCTCTTTGGAGGTATGCTCCGGTCTTGATAACTTCGGTTAGTCGCCGCATCTTTTCTTAGAATTTTTGAACATTACACCTGTCAATTAGCTACTCACGATCTTGCTTCCCTCTTCAACTCTTGGTATCTATGCCATCCTGCTCGTGTTGTGGTCGACCGCAATACTGAGAGGTAGGATGTGATATAATATATGAAGAAATAGTTCAGATCTTTTAAATAACGGTCATAACTGTACTCTCGTATAATACATAAAACAATAGGCTCGTCAAAACTCAGAGTGTGTCAAATCGAACAAACAAATATCATCAAATAAATGGACTAGCATAATCCAATAGAGATAGAAAAAGAAGATGTTTAAAAGATAATAGAATGGATAACATTATTGTTGTTTTCACATTTAACTTTTCAACAAGTGAGCTTCTCTAATAAACACCCACCACATATTAAGTTATTACTCTATTAAAATTGAATTCTAATTACTTTTATAGACGGATAAGCTTCAGCATTAATTAAAACAACATCTCGAGTCACTTGATCAATTAAACTAAAATTTATTTTTGTACTTATAAAATGTGCAACATTCCGTGAATATTAAATTGTATACGTTTATATGTATGTATACATTTAGAGTAACTACCATACGCTCCATCTCCAGAGATAACGCCATCCTATCAACCTACAAAATTCACCTACTTGTTGTATTTTCGGCGCCACGAAGCTTTTTATACTTGTCGTCGGTAAACATGTCTCCCGCACTGTTGTCTGTCGTTAGGAGTGACAACCGGAGTGAGAGAGCAAGCAATGCAAGTAACCAAATTGTTATTGCTTGATTACTGTAATAATGCAATTTTGGCGCCAACTATTTCATAAACTGTACAAATGTATATTATATATCTATACTTTTTCTAAAATATGGTATATTTTGAATATAACATCAATAGCACTATAGGTATCAGTTTTATTAACAGTTCGACTATATCCTATAGAGATATCGGGGATATATACACAAATATTTTATTATAATACTCGTATACTAATTTTTGGAAGCTAGTAAAGGTGTGCTTCTGCGAGATCTTACTGGCCAAGAATAGAACATATAAGATCTACTGAATTACTTAGTTGAGTTCATCTTATCGCAATCATAAATGTTTTTGCCAGACTTTGTCCAATAACCAATCACGCTGTAAGGCTAAAAATCTAGTCGGATCCAAACAATCGAAAGTTGTATGGAAGAAGTTGAGGTGAAGACATCCAGGTACTTTCTCCTATATTGTCCAGTTTTTCAAGACAGAGGCTGAAATATCTAGGCAGGTATACCTTCGGCGAAACAGGAGACGTAGCCAAAACTCACATTAGCCGTCCCAACACATTTGTAACTGGCTGAAAGCGCTTCGTCGATTTATGAGAGTCTTTATGATGAATGGATGTAATAGTCCTAGATACCCCAAAGGGCTGATTATAAGCTGTGTAAGTGAGATCTTATTTAAGATCGACCTTCTAGCCTTAGCCAAGCTAACGTTTCTGCTTAAACTTTCTATTTGAGATTAAGTTCTCATTGAGAATACCGCAAAAGGTCTACAGGGAAGTATATCCTTAGGAGCGAAAACTTGTTCCATGTCAGCCGTCGATTAATTTTTTATCACTATGATAACCTTGCCGAAAGAGAGAAATCATAAGATTTTCGCACCAGCTAAGTAAAAATGTTGTTCCCTCCATTACAGTTTACAACAAAGTTGACAATGCAAACTCTTTTGACACTGAAGGCCATGCATTTAGCCTACTCGCCTATAAGACTAATGTCTCATGTGCAAATATTTATTTCTGGTCTTGTCAAAACAAATTAAATCAATTACCCATAGGTATTCGAAAAAATGCATTGAATATAAGTATATAAATATTTGATGTTCTTCTCATTTCACTCGTCGCAAAACGTTGTAATTTAATTTAATTTAAGAACATATTTGGCACTTTATCACCAAACAACATGCAAATATATTTATGGTACATATAAGTAGGTATACTGGTTTTGGTATCTATTTTATCACAGAAGATGACGCCACCACTTCAAACCGAACTCTTCACTTACTTTCTCTGTATATTTTTAACGTAACGAAATTATTTGCAATCTTCCGACGACACGTCGTTGCTCGCTGGCACTCAGAACTACATTGAGAATCTCGTGCCGTTTGAGGAATCGTCAACACTTTTCTCCTTCAGCTTGCCAATGTCGGCTCACACATATCTATGTACATGTACAGCTGCGGTCAAATTGTTAGTAGTGTGCAAAAACGTAGAAGGAGTTATTAAATATAATTTTTACCATAAAAATCCTGACAGTTAGTGAAAAAAATCACAAAAAAAAAAAATAGTTTTTAACTAAATGTCTAAATGAATGAATTATAAATGTATCAAAAACATGTATGAGAAATTTGGCGGTCAAAAACTTTTAAGTGTAAAAAAATTAAATCAAAAATTTCGACAAAAGGATTTAAAATTTAAATTTTTTTTTTATTTTATTTTTAAATTGGAAATTGTTTTTTTTATGAAGTTAAACATTTAATTGCGTGACCTTTCCTGTTTAGTACTGTAGCTTAATGCCATTGAGTCAACAAGTTTTTGGCATCTTTCGATAAAAATAGACTCCTAAGTGTTCTTTACAGCTTCTCATAGTTTCCTGGTCGATGTCGGCTTACATCGGGCTATTGACTCCTAGACATCAGAGCACAACTTGCAATGTCAGGTAACTGTGACGGACATTCCTTTCCTCAAAACACCTTTTAGCAACTGTAGTTGTGTGCTTGGGATCGTTGTTCTGCTGGTACGTGGAATAAAACAAGCGGTATTTCTTCACTGGCAAACAGCAGCATGGTTTTTGGAGTGTTTCGACATATGAATTACCAGTCACGCTTTCCTTATTCCAATAAATACTACACCTTGCCAAGAAAAGCGTGCCCAAACCATGATGCTCGTGAGGTTTTTCCCATTTTGTTGTATATTTTGGGTGGTATTTGGTATTGGGTGGACGTCTTATATATTGACCTAATCAGTATCCACCACACTTAACAATCTTCAATTCGTCTTATCACAAAAATTTAGTGATAATTTTAATTTTTCAAATATTTGTTTCAATTTATTTCTTCGCAATACTAATATTTTGACTGACAAACGCTGGCTCACAGTTTTAATGCTTACAGCTACATTAAAGGCATCTTTTATTGTATATAAAAATAATGCCTAACAGTACTGAGAATTTGACCGTAACTGTATGACTGCATCCCTGCAATTGTGCTGAGCACTTTGGACTTTAACACTTCCACAGGTTTCTATTTATTTTATCATGGCAGCACGACAGCGAACTGAAAACGGCGTTGTGCATCCTACTACCTGAACGCATGTACACATTGACAACACAATTTTTCAATTCAATGAAATTTTAATATTTTGAAATGTTTAAAAAATTTACTGAAATTTTAATTTTTCAAATATTTGTTTCAATTTATCAATACTATATTACAAATGATATAATCAAAAGAAAAGATGAAATTAGAGTATAATCACTTTTATTTGTAAAAAATAACGTCAAACAGTACTGAGAATTTGAAGTAATTTTATGACTGCATTTCACACGCAGTGGCATCACCACTCTTCCTCATCTCTCTACCTTCCATTCTACTGTCAACTCTACTGTCGTCCTACTGTCGTTGGCAAATATAGGAGTATATTGAAGTTAGCGAGAACGACAACCGTCGGCCTGCAGTCGTGTAGTCGTGCAGCTGTCAAAATAACAGTGTCCATAAGAACGTGTGTGTTTTAATATTTGACTGGTGTCATTTGTCGTCTGTCGCCAGCATTGTATTCAGCACTTCAGGCTCCCAAAAAATGTTATTGCATTTGGTTAATGTTCTATTGAGATGCACGTATATAAATATATTTGCATAAGATACCAGTTATTAGAACGAGAAAATGTATAATGTAATTTTTTATCTGCAGGGTGCTTAGAAAAAATTGGCTCAATTTTTAAAGAAAGTAAGGGTTACGTTCGGGTATCACCAAATACTCTATACACTCGAAATTTTCAAGTGTCAAACTACTGTTAGCAAAAAATAGTAAGACTTTTAGTTTAAATTTCGCACAAAAATCCATTTGTCGATTTTTTTCTAAACTGTTATGACTGTCAGGGACTCGCAAGAAAGGGTTTTTGATTGCTAAAATTATTCAAAGTGAGTCGAGAATACGTTAATGACGAATCACGTTTAGGACGGTCATCAACATCAAATGATGATCAACACAACAATAAAATAAAGGAATTGGTGCTTGAGAATCGACGAGTAACAGTTAGAGATCTTACCAGCATCGTTGGAATATCGGAAGGATCAGTGAAAACCATTCTGACAGATCACATTGGCCTAAAGATAGTGAAATCACGATTTGCTCTAAAATTAGTAAATTTTTTCGAAAAAAGCGTCTCGTTACCGCCTATAAAGCAATGCTTTCTGACTACCGGGATGTCATGAAACGTACATATTATTATGCTATGCTTACGATCTGGAAATAGACGATCAATCAGCCGAAGATCGTGGTAATTGTGAGCCGAAGCCGAAAAAACCACGCCATAGCAGGTTAAAACTCAAGGTTATGTTGACAGTGTTCTTCGATTATCGAGGTGCGGTTAACTCTGAATTCTTTCTGACTGCCCATAGTGTCAACAAGGAATACTATTTGAGTGTTATGCGTCGTGTGCGCGAAGCTATTCGTAAAAAGAGTCCGGAGTTATGGACCTTCAACGCTTGGTTTTTTACACCACGATAATATAACGTCGTATACTACATTTTTTTCTGAGTTTTTTGCCAAATTTTCAACCAAAGTCGTGACGCAGCTAGCGTATTCGCATGACTTAGCTCCTTGTGAACATCTGGTTATTCAGGTCTCCAGAGAAACCGTTGTGAGTCAATTGAAAACCTTTAACGTGAATCGCTACGCGCGTTGAAGGCTATTCCGGAGTGTTTCGGGGATTGCTAAAAACGTTGGCAGTAGTGCATTGGGGCCAGGGGTATAACACTGAAGGGAATTATGAATTATGAAAAAAGTCTCACTATTTTTTGCTCATAGCAGTACTATACATGATCTTACTAAGATTCACTATTACATTGTATATATCCAATATTCGGAAATATCAAAAATTACTTTGATGGTTTCCAAGTAAAGTCTGAACTGATTGCATTTACTTTTGATAATAAACTAAATTATGTTTATTCCAAAAAAGGTTTACAACCAATTTATTTCTAATATGACTCCACCAGGACACAAAAACTTTGATGAAAATTTTAATTTTGGTAAAAAGTCAATCGTATTCGTGTTAAAAGGCTATGGTTCTCAAATACTTTCTTGAAAGATTGATTCAATATCTTTTTTCTATATATTTGTACATATATGTATATAAATAATCAGCATGATCATACGAGTTGAGACTGTTTGTTCATCCCTCTGCTTGTGAAAGCTATGACTTCAGTAAAAATTACAATTTTTAAAATTTACATTAGGAAGGGACATCTGATTTTAGCAAGCCTAGTATTGCAATTTGGTAACTCACAATTTTATAGTAAATTGTATCGTAAAGTTTCACATTATTGTTATAACTAAATACTTAAAACATTTGAACTTACGAGTGCTATTTGTGTTAATTACAGTAACTTAAAATATTCATCTCGGTCAAACTGTGAGATATATTATAGAAATTCGGAGAGAATTCTTTTTATTAATAGTATGTCAAAAGTGGGTTGAATCAGATCAATAATCCCCTTAGCCTCCATATACTTAACAGAAATATTTGCGAGCTTCCGGCTGACCTTGTACAGTGTGTATTGGCCTATAGGTGAGCTATCTTAATAAAATTGATAGAGTGTGGTATTTAAAAACGGTGCATTTTTCTGTCTAAAATCTATTAAATCATATTGGTAATGTCAAAAATAGAAGAAAATGGTCAATACTACTTCTATCTCCCATAGAACTTCTTTTTGGTGGTGGTGGAGGTCTTCCTCTGCTTTCCCCGGCAGATAGTGCGTCGAATACTTTCATAGCTGTAATGTTTTCGAATGCGATATTCGCCGTGGCCAACGAGCAAAGGACCATAAATCTTTCACAGAACCTTTCTCTCGAAAAGTCGCAACGGCGACTGATCAGTTGTTGTCATCGTCCAAGCCTCTGCACCATATAGCAGGACGGGAACTATGAGTGACTTATAGAGTTTGGTTTCGTTCGCCGAGAGAGGACTTTACTTCTCAATTGCCTACTCAGCCCGAAGTAGCATCTATTGGCAAGAGTAATCCTGCGTTGGATTTCGAGGCTGACATTGTTGGTGGTGTTTATACTGGTTCTTAAATATACGAAACTATCTACAACTTCAAAGTTATGACTGTCAACAGTGACGCATGAGCTTAGTTCCGAGTGCGACGACTGTTTGTTTGATGGCAGGAGATATTTTGTCTTGCCCTCGTTCACTGCCAGATCCATTTGCTTTGCTTCCTTATCCATTCTGGAGAAAGCAGAACTAACGGCGCGGGTGTTGAGGCGGATGATATCAATATCATAGGCATACGCCAGCAGCTGTACACTCTTATAGACTATTGTATTTTCTCTATTTAGCTCAGCAGCTCATAATATTTCTAAGAGTAGATTGGAGAAGAAGTCGCCTAGTCCCGATATTGACGGAGCTTTTCGTATTGCTCAACGTCAGTTTACACGGCCATATTAGTTTTGCGGGGATACCAGTGGTGTGTGTCGATTCCCTTCTCACGGGTGTTTGCAAGATTTGGCCCATGGTGAATATCTGATCGATAGCAGATTTTCCAGGACTAAAACCACGTTTTACATTGTCTTATGAAAATCCTACAGTATATATTTATTTTTACAATTATTCATTGTAATAAATGTATTTCATTAAACTTGCTTATTTATTTTTTTAATTGCTTGAAAAAGCATTCAATTTCGAACCGTTCTTTGTCACTTCGACATTTTGGTGCTTATTTTTGGAAATATATTGCTTCATTTTCTGCTAGCTAATGCTTTAGCTTGTTAGTTTTCGTTTTGTTTATTACAGTTAATTTTGGTATGATCCAATGTATGCGTCGCAATTGGGACAATAGTGATTGGCACTCTGACAGGACTTCATACAGTAGGGTGCGCACACGCAAGGCCAGCAACTGTGAGGAAAAAGAGTGGGATAACGACTAAATTATATAATAATAAAACTTAAAAATTTTTATACTAAAGATAAGAAAAAAAACCGAATACGCTTTACATATAAAACAAAAGGGTCCATACAAGAACTCGATTCCAGTCGTTTAGTTTGAATGGGAGCTATATACAATAGTGGTTCGATCTGGGACATTTCTTCAGATATTTTAGCATTGTCTCGAATAATAATCAATGCCAAATTTTGTGAAGATACCTCGTCAAATAAATATGTTTTTCATACAAGAACTTAAATTTGGTTGCCTTAGCTTCTATGGCAGCGATATGTTATAGTCGTCCGAAATCGGCGGTTCTAACAAATGAGCAGCTTTGTGGGAGAAAAAAAGGTGTGAATAATTTCAGATCGATATCGCAAAAACGTGGGGACGGACAACTTAGCTTTGTACGCTCTTTATACATATATATTTTATGGTGTCCTCGACGTTTCCTTTTGAGGTTTAAAAATTTCGTGAAAAAACTTAATTTACGTGATTCAAAGCTCTTCTATATCATCCTAGAACTATAACTATCGAATCCAGATATGGAGCCCCAATATTGCCAAATGTGTTTGAATTAGTTGATATTAACTCGCCTTCTTCCAAAAAGCGTCGACTAGCGACAGCGATAATTTTGAAATTCTTGACAAGTACGTTGGTAATCTCAAAGACCTGTCCCTGCCCTATAAACATTTAAATTCACATAAACAATTTGCACACACACATACTCACCACATAAGGCAGAGCAACAAGCCGATTATGTGTGTCTTCACACTCGGCCGATATTCAACTGTCGTACAAATAGTTGCACCACAACTGGGACAGGTCATTGGCGTCGAATTCGGCGTTGTTACCTGCACCACAGGGCCCGTGTGGTGGCTCATTTTTACGAGCCTAGCAATTTAGCAGACTTAATTTTTCACCGAAAACTCGTACAATATGCAATATCGTAGTGAAATAATTAAATTTAAGTCATTTTTACGTTTTTCATAAATTTTATTTTCAAAATTTACAAAATGAAAATTCAAAATAATCAAAAGGTAAACACATTTCCTTTTGCTTCATTCGTTTTCGTTCGTTCGGAAATAAAAAAACCAGCTGTTCAAATATTTTTGTTTATTGCTTTGTAATTTCAACACACTCGCTGCCAAAAATGTAGCATAAGCTCATACGGAAGTTTCTTTTACAATAAAAAATATTGGGTACTCATTCTTGTTAAGAGAATACAGCATTGTTTATATCCTTTTTACGCAATTTATCCAAAATAGATCTAGTTTTATTTCTTTCTGATTCTTTCAATTTTATTAAATTCCAAATGAGACATATGTATGTGCTTGAAGCTGGTAATCACAACATTTTGCGTTATCCATTTTTGTGAACAGTGGCTCCTTAGTGCCGTCCTCTTAGATAAGTATGTCCATTTAACTTCACCCCAAACGTAGGCAATATCGATAAAGTGTAAACGTGTTGCCTACAATTAGGTGCTTTGTATAATAGCGAGCATTTTATTATAGTTGTGATAGCATACATTGATGATACGTATCTTTAAGGTTAAAATTTGATAGATTATCTATTTAAATATTTTTTTTTACAAAGGGTGATCCAAGTAGCGGTGATACCATTACCCATCTTGAGACCCAGTATTCATTATTGGATAATATTTGACCGAATAGACCACGTCCAACCCGGAGTGAAGAAAATACAGAAGTCGTAGCTGAAAGTGTACACGAAGACTGTGGAGCCTCGGTTCTGTGCCGTTCGCAGTAACTCGGACTGACGTATAGAACCATTTGGCGGATTTTACGTCGAGATCGCTTCACTTTATGGGCTCCTGAAAAATTTTAAGAAGGTCCGATGTTTTCGAGCCCAAATTTTGTTCAGCGATGATTCTCATTTTTGGCTCAATGGGTATGTAAACAAATAATATTGCCGCATTTGGTACGAGGAGCAAACTGTAGACATTCAGTAGCTTACATTTCATCCAGAAAAAATAACGGTTAGGGGTGGTTTGTGTGCCGGTGGAATCATGGGTCCATATTTCTTCGGAAATGATGCCGATTCATTTCATGTCTGAAATTGAAGCTGGTGATCGCTGCGAAATTCGGTTTTAAAAAGAAAGTGCCACTTCCCACACATTGCATCAATCAATGATTTATTAAGAGAACACTTCGGTCAGCAGATAATTTCACGTTTTGTGTCAGTCGATTGGCCACCACGTTCGTGTGATATCACACCGTTAGAGTTTTTCCTGTGGTGATATGTAAAGTCAAAGTCTATGCGGACAGACCCTCTTCGATTCAGGCATTGGAGCAAAACATTACGCGTGTCATTCGCCAGTTACCGGTCGAAATGCTCGAACGAGGCATCGAAAATTGATCTCAAAGGATAGGCCACCTGAGGCGTAGCCACGGCCAATATTTGAAAGAGATAATTAAAAAAAAAGTAAATGCCAAAAAACATTCTTTCGAATGATAATATTCCCCATTAAATTTAAAATTTATGTGTTTATTCTTTAATAAGTAGGGAACCTCGAAATGGATCACCCTCTAAATCTTTTTAAGAAACTGACAGTTTAATTTTAGTTTTAGCAATTGTTATATATTTCTCTATAGAAGTTCAGAGTCAACTTATTTGATAATGTATTATCTCAAAATACAAACGCTATAAGCTTGCCTTCATATCTTTAGAGTGCTTGCTATTTCGGACAATTTCACTTTACGGTCTTTCAAAATGTTTTATGAATTTCTTTCACGTTTTCGTCGGTAACAACTTCGTTTGGTCGTCCATTACGTTCACCGTCTTCGGTGCTAATTTCACCACGTCTAAACTAACTATATCAATCCTTGATAGTTGATTTCCCTACGGCAGTTGCCGCAAACTCCTAATCAAGCCAAGTTTTTACTACAACTGTGTTTTTTCCCTCCAATTTATTTTTTTTATTTACACACGTCCCTTCTGAAGGTTACAGATAAAAAAGAAAATCATATGGATTTAATTCTAGTAACGCCATCTATGTGTCAGGCTGGTCTTTTCAATTGAATTGTTCTAAGTACATATACAGTGTTCTGCTGTCCGAACTGTTCAAACAACATTGACATAATACGAGTACAGATAAAGAAAAGGGTAGAGGAAATGCTTCGAGCACTTCGGATATCCCAAGCTACACGGTGTTGTTTGAGACATTACGCAAAGTAATTCGGAATAATGAGCGGAGCGGTGTGTTGTTAATGAAAAATTAAACGTCCGAAAATTATAAAAAATTTCTGAATTCTATTAAAGCCCAATTTGGGTATAATATATAATTTAGATCTAGATGGAAAAAAAAACAATTTTCCCCTTTTTTAATTTGTACATAGATACATTTCTACAAAAATATTAATAATGTATTTAAATGTTTTTGTTGTTGTCGGCTATTTTGTAATCATAAAAAATGACAAGGAAATGCGCCTAGCAAATTATAAGTGAGTTTTTATTACTACAAGTGTTTGTATGTCGATGGGCATATTCACATAGAAGAATCTTGATATGATATTTGCTATTAAAAGTTATTAAACAAACTAGTTGCATATAATTATTGTTAGTAATGGCTAGTAACTGCTAATTACGTCGTAAACCTAGGTATTAAATTAGTATTATGTGTTGCTGCTGTTTTCCAGTATATATACTACCAAATGAAAATTATGATGTAAACGTAAGTAAAGTAATGGAATTTCGCGGTTACTTTCTTTCATATACCATAAGTAATTGAAGTTTTTCAATTAATGATTATTATACATGAGCTGATACTGCGAAAAAAATTAATTAATGCATTTTGTATCTTTAATGGCAAAGATAATTTCGCTGTGCCGAAACATAATATATTTAATTGGTTATACGGAACGGCTTAGGTGTATTCCAGTAAGTCGTCTCGCGCCATTTATTGAGATTTTATGAGTAAAATCCACTATAATCTCCGTATTATTACTTAGGTTTATTGGACGATTATTGTTTATTTAATTTCTATTTTAAAAGCGTTTTTCGTTAGCTGTTGTTATTGTAAATATTTTTCTAACATTAACATCTCATATTAGTCATTGGTTGAGCAATGTTGTGAACTTTGAATAAGAGCAGTAGTTACATCTAACGTGGGTTACTCATGTTTGACGTATTTGTTTATCAATCGCTTAGTGCAATATATGTAAATACACGTTAAAAAATGTAAAATAGGTATATTCACTCAAATGAAAATTAAAGTGAAAATAGCCAAATAGAAAATTAGGATACTACCTACATAACGTTTAGATTCTAGTTAATTGTCCTGACTGAAAGTACCATAGCTCTCTAATTAATGTGATTTTATCCATTTTAGGTAAAAGGAAACATTATTTTTACAAAAATACGCACCTCTGTTTTATTAAAACAACTCCCAACTTACTCCTACTTAGTGTAAAGTCAACTAGAACTTCGAAAATATATATAATTTAATATAATATAATAATAATAATAATACAAGTATAATAATATACAATATTTATATTCGAGTAAAGTCAACTAGAAGTGCGAAAACCTTTATATTAGGAATATAGGGGCTATGCGAAGTATCAGCTCATTTTTAACACAAGGGTTCAATTTTTACCGCCGACACTTAAAACCTATGCTACCATCGTGGTAGTGAAACTTGATGTTTGTGGCTCATTTATTCCGGTAGGTATCCTGAGCGAATTTGACTATTATAGTATTAGTGGTTTAGGAGGTGTGTAAATTGAACCTGTTAAAGGGCTAAGTCTCTTCTTGCAAAGCTAGTTAATCCTCCCATGCCCTTCTCTAATGCAATTCATTGTTCCAAAAAACAGTCTTGTATCTTATTGTGGAGTTTAGTTTTGTACTTTATAGGTTCTCACCATAAAATGGGTAATGTCTTCGTGGAGCCGCCATATATTCTACTTTAGTTAACATTTATGCATGGCAGAAAGGACAAATAAGGCGTGCCGGCTAATTTTTTAGCGGCAATACTTTTTTCGGAGTTGTCTTTTTGACAACAGTTTCTTGTGTATATTTCATTTAGTCGGTCGATGGGGAGTCAACGATTCGGGCAACCATGGAAAAGTTTACTCTGGTGGAGCCTTTATGAAATATCCAATTTGTGCTAAAATTGAAACCGAACCACCTCACAAGAAATTTTTGCTCACTTTTGCTTGAATGAATTTCTTTAATAAAAAACCGTCGCATTTGGAGTGATGTTAATACACAAGTCATAGTTTAGACACCGTAACTCCTCAAACAGTCACTGATTGGTGTGCTCTATAGGCAGATGGAATCATACTTAGGTTCATATTTCTTCAAATATTGTTATGGTCAATGAGGAAGGCCATAGAGCCACAATTAATGATTTTTTTTCTTATATTGAAGGATGTTGATGGGAACGCCCTTAAGTTCCAACGGTATGGTATGGCGCTTCATACCATACAGCCAACGAAATAATCAATGAATTGAAGGAAGCTTTTAGTGAGCGCATTATGATTCGGTGGGATACCGATTTTGTTTTTAGAAAATGTTTCAATACTAGCGTATAGTCTATATTAAACAATCAAAAAATTTATTCAAAACAAGAAAAAACGTTAACTTCGGTCGCTCCGATGCTATAATGCAGCTATATGCTATAGCGATCCGATATGAACAATTCCTTCGGAGATTGCATCGTTGTCTTGTGCCGAATTTGTTGAAGACATCTTTTTAAAGAAATAAGTTTTTCATACAAGCACTGATTCTGATCGTTAAGTTTAAATGTCCGGCATTTTCGTTGAGCAGCTTCTTGGAGAAAAGAGGACGCCTGCAAATTTCAGATCAATATCTCAGAAACTGAGGAACTACCATCCTCTACAGTTTTTTCTATTGCTTCGTCGTTTCTAACGCTTTAATGATCATCAATAGTCAATTTTGTTCAAATTTTTTTAGGAGAGATACTCAGCAGTGTACTTGGACTGCTATGTAAAGTCCTTTGTGATTACGAACGAAAAAATCCCGATTGTTCTATATCAACTATCTATGGGCAAAAACTACCTGAACCTATTGCAAATTTGCTTAGGTGTTTTACTTATATTTCTTGGATGTCATAAATTGTTTTTCACATGAATTTCTAAAAGTATGAGTTTCAAGTTGTGCCTGCTTTTATCCGGCAAAAGCGGGACATTCAAGTTATTCTAAACAGTTTGATTAAATGTGTACCTACTAATTGCTTTTCAATTACTCACTCACTACCACTGTACATATTAACCAAAGAATGCAAGTGCAATTTATGTTTCAATTCATTTTATTTGAACAGGTTATAACAGATTATTCCTGTTTACCACAAAATATGCAAAGTATAATACGAATGTATAATATAGATAAAAGCACTAGATGATCAACAGAGAGTCGGCGTATCGGTGTCCATATGAAGCAGGGAGAAATGATCTTTATTCGAATGTGTCCCGGTAGTAGCTGTGGTGAGTTGTGTTGTGGTGTCATCAGCTGGGATGAATTGAGCTGTGTTGTATTAAGTGCCAGTTTTTCCGGCTGGAGTGGGTGGAGGCTTAACTCATTTAAATACAGCTATTGCAGCTAGCATCCGGTGAGATGTTTATTCTTATTGCATGAATCTCAATCGGACAGTGTACAGTTAGAACTGCTATAACCATTGAAAGTTGTTACCTGCTGAGAGTGAAGAGCTTCCTGCCCCTCGTATGATTTACCATGGGCCAGAAGGACATTTCGAATGCACCGTTGTTGAGCTGGTCTGAGACTCAAAAGTTCAGTGGTGAATTAATTGAGCTCCTACCCGTTCTCATTCCGCAGTTAATGCGAATACCTGTCCTTACAAGTTCATCTGGCTTACATTTTCTTATAATACCACTGTGGCCAGGCATCCAAACCAGTCTGTTATTACAATAAGTCGCTGCAAGAGTTAAGGAACCTAGACATTCTTTCAGTCTTGAGACACACATCTAGCGAATCAAATTAGAAAAAGTGGTCTTCCAAGAATTTATCCACATACACAGTCGAAATTTTCCTTTTTTTTGTTTTTAACACCCTAATGACCACTAAAATTTATCTGAATCTAAAAGTAGTAGTACTAGCAACTAGTTTTTTGCTCCAACTGCTAGCTCAAAACTTCTAGACTAAAAGGAAAACATAGTAACCTTTACTTTCCGGTATACCAAATATACCATGTACATATATTATATATTTCTAGTTAAATGCGTTTCACCGTCGTTAACAAAGTATGTATGTTTGTAAATATTTCAATCTTTATAAAGTACAATTCTTTACATTATCTTAGGAGAATACTACAGCATAGAAATGTGGAATATAATGCGTTTCTTTACATTAGCAATTTATTCAAAAATTAATTCAAATATTTCATTCTTGACACTTTTTTACAATACAAACAAATTATATATGTATAAGTAAGTGTATATATATTTATTATAGTAAAAATATTTAAGTAAACGCGTTTTTTGTTATCAATTATGCGCCATTTATTTGCAACCAAACACTTTAGTGGCTTCACTTCGTCTCATCTAATAATTCAAAAAACTTTTTTGTCCCTTCGAGGCTTTGGTTTTTATTTTTGGAAAACAGCTTGCTTCATTTTGTGTTTTGTTTTGCTTTAATATTTTATTATTTTCCTCTTTGGTTTATTACAGTTAGTTCGTGTAGGTGCCAATGAATGCGTTGCAATTTGGACAGTAATGATTGGCGTTCTGGCAGGAGTCCATGCAGTAGGGTACGCACACGCAAGGCCAGCAACTGTAAAGAGGAAGAGACGAAGAAAATATGATTAGTTAAGAAATATGTATAAAATACAAAGATATATTTATGTGATAAAAATATGAATATAAATAAAAGTCTATATAAATATACTAAGAAAACTATTATTGTTCGAAGCTAATGGGGTTCACATTCGGACAATTGTAAACCAGTATATTGTAATACTATTAAAGATGGAGTTAGTACCCTGATTTGATCGATAAAGTGCAAAAATAATCTATCGCAAATCTATTTCGTTTACTTATTTTGACTATTTCTCATGGAAATATAAAGTTATGAGTTCTAATATTAGTCAACGTCAGGCTTACTATATTTGGAAATGGCAGAAGAAAATGAAGAAGGTGAAAAAAGATGCATTGAGAAACGATTGTGGCCTTATTGCTGTGGATAATGACCGGTTAGAACCCCAACAACCAGACAACATAAACTATGCTAAAAGCTTGACATTATTCCAGAACTGACTTGCTACCTGGCAAGTACTGCTTAATGATGAGTGATTTCTGAGCTCATGCAAAGCCCGATGGTCTGTATTAAATCGCACGAAGAGATCCGAGCTCCGTCTTATTTTTTGTCTGATGACACTGGGACATTGTTGGCTCATCATCTGAATTGTAAGCTATCTGAAGAAGGCTGCACTATAGCAATAGTTCGCGCTGAGGGCAAGCAGATCTGTTTAAGGACAGACATGTCTGAAATGCTAAAACTAGAGTTCATGTGGAGCTCACGCCTAACAGAATGCTATACAATAAGCTAATGAAATCGATTCATATTTTTCTGTAGACCTCATATAGGATTTCACTTAACTTTTCTATCCTCTTAAGTTAACATTAAAATCAAGTGAGAATGTTAGACCTAGTGCAGTGTCTCTTGGCATGGGAGAGTATTGTCAAGTGCTCATCAACCGAATCCTTTCTATAGAAGGCTGAACTGAAGCAATAAATTGTCCTGAAGGCTATCATATATGTATGCTTAAAGACATGCCTGAAAGGCTGAAACTAGAATTCATGTGGAGCTCCCGTCTAACAGAATGATATACAGAAACGACTAATGAAATCAAGTCATATTTTTCTGTGGATCCCATATAGTATTACTTTTCCATATAATTCTAAATACATATATACTTATAGGTCGGTAAGTTAACATTAAAGTCAAGTTAGAATGTTAAACTTAGTGTAGTGTCTTTTGGCATCGAAAAGTATTGTCATCGGTCCATAGCGTAAATGACGCAAAAATATGTAGTTAATGTGCTTCATTCATTTCATTGCCTAGTATACACCGGGAAAAAACTCTATTTGATTTCTTGGAACCGCAAGTGAAGCCCCAAAAGTCAAGTGATTCATCTTTAATTTATTGTTAATACTAAATTTGTGTAAATATTTTCATGTACTTTTACTGATAAAATAGATGTGCTTGTTTATCAGTCTAGTATGTAGACCTGTAATTTATAGAACAAGACAGCAATAAAAGCACGAATAAAGCACAAATACCATAACGGTATATACATATGAATATGCTTTAGTATCGTTATAGTCCTATTAGTCACTCAAGTATGTAGTAATTTTGTTATCAGTTGGTGGTTATAAACATATACAAATATAGTATATATAGTTCTCCTATTATATACATATGTAGCGCAATTAAAAAATAATCTAAATAGTTAATAAAAGTATTTCCTGGACCCTTACATGAGTAATCTATAGTTTTGTTCATTAATAATGTGATATCTTATCTCATATTATCAATGATTGATGGATGGAGACTTGGAGGCTTTCACAATCCTGAAATGCTTAAACAAACTCCAAGAAATGATAATGGAATATTTTTCTTATGAACCGGGCGATATTCAGTGCTGGAATTAGATCTGTTGGGGAACTATGTTACCAAAAGTTTATATATGTACATATCTTGTACATATCTCTATCAACTCCAGCTTCTGACTTTCTGATTTCTGCTGTGCTTTTCAAGCCGAAGTTGCAGCTATTAAGGTAGAAGTAGATTTACTGCTCTGGAGTGCAGCCTCTTTCAGAGTAGTGACCATCAGCTGAAATAGCAGAGCGGCGAAACTAACCTTGTACTCATTAACAGTGCGTTCATGGCTGGTCAAGGAGTGCCCAACTTTGCTATCAATAATCTTGAGTGTCTTTGAGATAAGACTGGCATGGGTGCTAAAAAAAAATGATGAAGCTGTATGGATAAAGATGAGGTGGAAAAAACTCAACACTTCGTTCTTGGCTGACCCGCGGTTAGTAGGTCAAGACTTAAACATGTGGGCGGAAATAGAAATTAATAGCTTGTGCAAATTTGTATTGGCTACTAAGCGTTTTGCTAAATTATAAGTTCGATCACAGGAATTCGTCTTGTCTATGGTTTCAGAAGGTACTACATATAGCAGTCCACGGGCGATCTTTGATCAGTCATCTAACCTAGCCTAACCTTGTGTACAATATATCGTGAAAAATAAATGAATATGTACCGCCGATGTTTTCGTGGTACAATTTTTTGGGCACGACTTTTCGCAGTAGAAACTTTAAATTATACAAAACTATCGATTGCAATTTTTAAATAATAAACCTGTATTTTAACCCACTAAGATCCATGATACATAAGGGTAAAAATTTTGAGTTGAAAAATGTGTTCTATGAACATATTCAATAATTTTTCTCTATGATGCAGTTGGAATATCTCTAGAAGATAACTAGATACGAAGTGACCTTCGGATTTTTATTACTTCATATTTATGATCCTGTAAAAAGTTCTGCTATCAACGAGAAGGCAACTACTTTCCCACGTCGTAACGGCCGAGGTTTAAATATTTTTCTTCGAATACTTTACAAGAACTTTGTAAAATAAGTATCTTGGGAATAATAACAAGTTTACATAAAATATGTAATTTTTCATATGAAAAAAATATTACTGAAAATATACCGCTTTTTGTTCGAGGAAACCCATGTAAACCCTTAAATAACACATATGAGCATTTCCATAACACAAAAAAACGACTTGCGGTCATTACTTGTCGAAGAAAAGCTCCATGACCACTAAATATTGTTCATTTCCGTCAAAATATTTAAGTTATTTTAAATGGCGAAGGAAAAAATCACACTAAAACTCACAATAAGATGCACAGTATCAACGCCCAGCAATGAGTCCGCGTGGTCGCCTGATGTTCCACTTTAGTTAGCACTTGGGCGTGGCAGGAGGGACAAGTGATGCGTGTCGGTTCATTGCTAACGGGCACGAATGCAGGACTCGTTGTTTGTATGATCACAGTTTCCGTGGTTGGTGGTGGTTGATATGTTTGCGCAGGCGTGTAGCCAGGCTGTGTGTATGGTGGAGGATTCTTTCCAAAATCGGACATGGCGTTCGAGGTTTTCTCGTTAGTTAAGTATAGTGAACTAAAATTTAATACTTTCTTCGCGTTGAAAGTTTTATTTAATTTTTTATTTCGGATTTTACACACTAAATACACTTCGCGTATGCCAACGGCGATGGACACAACTTAACTGCAGTTAATACTGTAATGATGGCTTCGCTCCATATGTAGTCATTTTATTTACAAATTATTATTTATTATCGTATCATTTTCGTTGTACGTTATCATCGTCAACAGGTGCTTTACTTTGTATGCCACACGGCGATAACTGTTTCAAGAGGGGATTTTTTTAATCTTTCCGGCCACTTGCCATTGGTTAAAATCATGAGCACTTGCTTGCTGCTTCGCTCACTCTTCAAAGTGTTGTTTTTGTACCATATACAAACAGCGCGGCCAATTTATTACCGCTCTTATCGTAGCTTTCCGATAATCTTATTATATTAACCTTTACCGTTACTCCAGTTTTTATATTAAAAAGTATATGTATGTAGTTTTAAGAATTGGGGTCATGAAAAAACGATGTTTGAACGGTAGTGTTTGTTGTAAAAAAATAGATATGTATGTATGTATGTATATTGGTTAAGCTTACATTGCGGCGTAAGTAGTATAATAATTCCTGTAAATTTATGGCCAATAAATCAAGTAGTAAATATTTTTTATTTGTGGTTATTTATAAGCTTTCGTGTTAAAAGGAAAATATTGCGTGGTTCAATAAGTAATATCGTTTTTTGTGCAATTTAAACAAGATTCTACGTAAAACATTTTACGAAATTAAATATTCTTCATTTTGATCTGAAATCTTTTGCCATATTTCGGACAAGAGGTTATTTCCAGGCTTATAAAATATTTGATCCTTGCAGGCATAATCTGATTCAAGTGGGTTTTGACATCCTATTTTGAGTAGATGGTCTCCAATCCAAAATATTTTACAGAGACCGGAACAAGGAATATTCTGAAAAGTCTGGATATTATGGTGAGTGTGGTAACATAACCCGTTCTAGCTGAAAAAGCTTTTGGTGAGTTATCAAACTTGTGTAAGGACTCGCATTATCCTAGTGGAACACTACATCTTTTTTATTCATCAATTTTGACCTCTTCTGTTTGTGAACATAATTCAGTTTGTTCAGCTGAACACAATACACTCCAGAATTAATCCTTGTATTGTTCAGCAAAAGCTCAAGATAAACGAACGCTTCGAAATCACACCAAACAGACAACATAACTTGTTTTTGAGCTGGTTCTTCCCTTTCAGATGTACAAGAATGTAAAGCCTAAGCGATTTGCTTGTTAAACGTCAAGGAAGTGATCCATTTTTGAACCCCATTGTATGACAAAGAGTTGGTTGTCTAAAAAAATGTAAAGCCGATCTGTCTTGGGCCCTTCATTTGGGCTTTACATTCTTTTAGACAACCCAATTTTTGTCGCTCGTAACAATGTACTTCAAAGCTGGATCACTTCTTTGATATTTGGCAAGCAAATCTCAATCGTCGATGCGACGAAGCAAATTTAGTTCTGTAAGGACATGAGGAACCCATAAGTATGTAAGCTTCGAAATAATTCCTAGTTTCATATGCTCGTTTTGGACAAATTTAATCTTTCAGCAATCTCTCAAGTTGTTATTTGACGATTTGCACCGATCAATGCTGATATTTTATTCACATTGGCTTTAAGATGCATTTCAGCACGTGGAGCATCCTCAAGATTGAAGAAACACAATTTCAATCTATGTTTTTTGAATCGATGACATTAAGGCTACAATTTCATAGTTACATAACCCACTGTCTTCTGTATACATATAATTTATTTATATATTGTCGACCAAATGCCGCTGTAATAATTTCTAAGAATACCTTAGGTTGGGGAATGTACTTCACAGTGTATTTGTTTGACAAAAAAAGTAAATATAATAAACTTGCTCATAGTCCACAAAATAGACGGCATGACTCACCATCGCTAAACAGGAAACCAACTGTTAGTACTTCGCAATTTTATTTAGACAACTGATTAGACCGGAACACCACTTATGAGGCTAGTTTTAAAAAACATATTTTAAGATTTTCCCATTTGTACAATGAGGCCATATAATGAGGCAACATTTTCGTGGCAACCGTTTTTATAATTTATATGTATATTAATTTGCCAAGAAGTTTGTGTGATGGGGACCCTAAAATATATACCACATATAGCGAGTTTTCCAATAGGGATGATATGATTTCTAAGTGTTCTTTTAGGCATTTTTAATATATCATAATCTGTATTTTTTTTTCATTATAGATGTTAACTAATGTTTAAAATTTCATCACTGAAAAACATACACAAGAGCACTGTTAACAAATTATTCAATTTTATCATCAAAACAATCGTTCTTTAATTGCAACTTTTCGTGCGCATTCGGGTTTTATGGTCATTATAATTGTCAATCTGTGGTCGCTATTCGTCGAATTGTTGAAAATTTCGAGCCTACATTTTCTTTACATAATGCTCAAGTACCAATAAGACAAAGTAATGAAAATGTTGCTGCCGTTCAGGAAAGTGTTGCTGAAGAGCGTCGATCGCAAGACGTTGTCAAGAATTGAGACTGACTCAAACCACAACCTGACGGATTTTGAGAAAGGATTTTGACAGTATAAAATGGTTCTCACTCAAGAACTGAGGCCATTGTAACATCACAAATGCCGTGAATATGATGATTTTCTCTTGAAACAACTTGAAAATGATAACGATTTTTTTAAGAGAGTCATTTTCACTGATGACGCTCAGGTTCATCTGAGTAGTTTGGTAAATAAACAAAACTGTCGAATCCACAAATGATTCATTATCAACCATTAAATTCATCTAAATTGTCACTATTTTGTGGTTTTTAGTCTGGTGGAATCATCGGTTCCTACTTCTTTCGAAATGAAGCAGATGACATCGCTACTGTCAATGGAGAGCGGAATAGATCGTTGATAAGCAACTTTTTATGGCTGCAATTGGAAGAAGTTGATCTTGACAACATTAGGTTACAACAAGACGAGGCTACGTGCCACACAGCTCGTACAACAATCGAATTATTGCGAGAGAAATTTGGAGATTCGATTATATCACGAAATTTTGACATTGAATGGCCTCCAAGAAATTGTGATTAAATACCATTAGACTACTTCTTGTGGGATTATTTGAAGTCCTTGGACTTTAACAATAAACCAGACTCTCTTTAAATTTTTGAAGTCAATATTGAACGTTCTCTTCATGACATGCGACTTTATTTAGTGGAAAAAGTACTCGGAAATTGGGTTCATCGAATTCGTTCCCGAAAAAGAAGTCGTGTAGGCCATTTGAATGTTGTTTTATTCAGAACTTAATTGTATCGATTGTACTTAAAATTAAATAAAAAACACATTTGAATTTGCTTAACAATTAATGTGTCTTTTTTTTAAGAAAGCATATCACCTTTATTGGAAAACCCTATATATGGTAAATGATCGGCGTGACGATCTGAGTCGATTTAGCCATGTTCGTCTGTTTGTGTGTTCGTCCATCGGTTTATATGCGAACTTATTTCTAAGTTTTTGAGATATCGACCTGACATTTTGCACACATCGGACCACACATCATATAGCTGCCATAGAAACTGAACAATCGGAAGCAAGTGCTTGCATGGAAAACTTTTTCGTTTGACGAGATATGATCACGATATTGAGCATGGGTGCAATTTCCGAACAATTTGGATCGGATCATTGTAGCATATACATAGCTGAACTGACCGATCAAAACAAGTTCTTGTATGGAATCCTTTCTATTTGTAAGGGGTATTACGAATTACGGTGCAACCGAAGTTAACGTTTTTTCTTGCTTTTCGGTACAATTTTCACATAAATGGCAAACCCTTTTTGGTTTTGCCCACAACCTCTCTTTAACGTAACGTTTTGTGGTTGCAATTCCAATTGCACAATTCCGGGAATTAAAGAAGTTCCGCTTCAAAACTTGGTAACCCTATTGAAAAATATTTTTGTTTCAAAGTTTAATTTAGAAGAGTATCTTTCAGTGCAGGGCGATATATTTATCGGTAAGTAGTGACCAGATGTTCGTGTTGATTGCATACCTGGCTATTTACTTTCACAATACCTATACACAAACACATGCAAACTTGATAATGTACTTTAGCTCATATTTATGAGCATTTGATAAGCTTTTATGGCCGATAAGATTGTGTCTGAGTGCTATAAGGGCACGCCGTAAATGATTTTCACTTTAATAACTTTTGAAATTCCACAAAGGAGTTTGCCAAAAAGAAAAGGTTAGAATAAATTTAATAGTAAATTATTTTTGATCCATACTTCTTGTACTAAACTTTTGAAAATGATATTTTAATAATTGCACTTGAACTCACAATACGAGGCACAGTATCAACGCCCAGCAATGTGTGCGTGTTGTCGCCTGATGCTTAACGGTGGTCAACACTTGGGCGTGGCACGAGGGGCAAACGATGCGCGTCGGTGAATTGCTGACCGGCACCATAGGTGGACGCGTCGTCTGTATGATTACCGTGCTTGATTGCGGCGGCGGCGCCATTTGCGGTGGTGGTGGCTGATAGTACTGCGCCGGCGTGTAGCCCGGTTGGGAGTATGGTGGTGGCTGTCCGTGGTTCGACATAGCGTTTAAAATTTATTTAATTATTTGTCGTAGGAAAGTTTTTGGAAACTCCGCAACACCGTTTTGGTACTTTATTTTTATTCTAACGTTTTGCGCGCTCCACCGACTTCAGCTATGCGCACAACGCTGCTGACGTTAGTTAACTGAAAGTATTTTATTTGCCAGAAAGCGATAACTCTTTATATGGTGGTACATACATATATAGTTCCATAAAGTGTGCTTATCGCATCCAAGTTGGCGTTGCTTCATGATTTACAAATGACTCCGACGTCAGCGTAAGATCACAAATTGGGAGCCGCAATACACTCTCACAGCTGGCTTGCTTTTGTTTATTTTTGAAGTTGGGTTGTTGGGTAAAAATACTGATGGATTCAGTATTTTAGCTTCTCTTCACTTGTATAAATACGAATTTGAGATATCAGCTGAGTATACGTTACGTTGGCGAACCGAAAAAGTTTTGAAATTGAGCTTTATCGGTGGTGCGCTCTAGAAAACGAATATAGGGTAGTTTTGGGCGGCATTCAGAGGCAAAAATTTTAACAGAAAAAAATTTTATTTTTTCTTATAATTATATGCTCCATAACGTATAAATATATGCTCAACGCCTGCGATATGCTGCTGGAGCTCAACGAACTCGACCCATTTTTGAAGCGGATGGTGACTTGCGACGAAAAATGGATCACATACGACAATATCAAGCGAATACGGTCGTGCTTGAAGGCCAGTGAATCGTCCCAAACAGTGGGCAAGCCGGGATTGACGGCCAGGAAGGTTTTGCTGCGTATTTAGTGGTATTGGAAGGTAATCGTCCACTATGAGCTGCTCCCATATGGCCAGACGCTTAATTCTACCATCTACTGTGAACAACTGGACCGCTTGAAGCAGGTGATCGATCAGAATTGGCCAACAGGAGGGGTGTAAAGTTCCACCAGGACATCGCCAGATCACACACTTCGTTGATGACTTCTCAGAAGCTACGGGTGCATGGATGGGAGGTTTTATCACATCCACCATATAGCCCGGACATAGGTGTAAAGTTGAACTCAAAAGAGGCTTCCGAAAAGTGGTTAAGTTCTTCGCAAATAAGCAGAGGGGCTTCTACAAGGGGGGTATTATGAAGTTGCCGTCTAAATGGAAACAGATTATCGAACGAAACAGCGCATATTGGAACTAAATCCGATCAATGTAATAATTTTTATAGAGCATTGAATAAAGAGCAAAAAACTGTAAGAGAGATATTTGACAGGTTGTAAACATATGTAATCAAACTCCAGGTTTTCAATAGCCTTTCTTTAACAGATCACGAGGGAGTCGCGGTATCCTGTCATTTTTGTTCAGTATTGTTTAGTATTTCATAATGGAAAGACTTACGGCTGAAAAACTTTTACAAATCATTCAACTTTCTTACGAAAATTAACGTTCCGAAATTGGTCTTCTGAGCGTACTATTCGCAACACCATCACCAATCTTGAAACCCAGCATTCATTATTGCATAATATTCGATCCAATACATCACGTTTAGCACGAAGTCAAATAAAAAAATAGTCGCCGTAGCTGAGAGTGTACACAAAGACCGTGGAGAGTCGATTCGGCGCCGACCATTGGTCTCAATGCATGGGTCCTCTGAAACGTAGCCGCGGGCAACATTTGAAAGAGATAATCTTTAAAAAATAAATGCCAAAGGATTGTCTTTCGAATGATAAGAAACATTTCCCATTGAATTTAAAGTGTCTGTGGGTTTCTTTAAAAAATAGGGAACCTCGAACTGGCTCACCCATTGTATAGAAATATTTTTGAGAAGAGCGGTCAGTTGTTTAAAAAATGGTTGGGTATAGAAATATGACATCATCACCTTTGTATAAGTTAATGACTAAATTTCTCAATTTTGAAATTTACAAGAAATTCTGAAATTCCCACAGCAAGGCTCGAGCAGATCAAAATTCTACAGAAAATGAGTGTCCACACAATTCTTGAAAAAATGCGCGTGCTGCGTTTATTAACTTATATTTCGTTCTTAAATACATATGTATATACATAAGTATGTATGTACGTAATTTAAACGGACTACTCATTATATTATATTTGAAATCTTGTATGCTTATAAAACAGTTGGTAACCCTGTTTGACAATAAGTGCAACATATAATATATGTAGATATGATGCATATTTATTTATAAAGAAATCGTTTAAATTGCTTTAGCTTGTTATTTCGGATAAGTTTTTGAGTTTCAAATTATTATAAGTTGGCAACCCTAGATGATTTTAATTTGTCGTAAATGCCTTTAGATTAGGTAAATTCTTTAATGACACAAACAAGATGCATTAGACGATATGTAGTAATAAATACAAACGTATGCGATTGTTCTATAACCAAAGAATTACTGCCGCTGACAAAGATTTGGATTTGCGTGTACTACATGCATACTCACAAATGTAGGTGTATACATAAGTACTTGTTCATATGTACTCATAATATAACACAGAGTATCAAGCCAATCAGCTGTTTGCCTTAACATTCGGCTGATATTCAACTAAATATAATGGCTTCACTAGAACTGGGTCAGGTCAATGACGCCAAATGCGGGGTTGTTATACTCACATGGAATGTGTGGTGGCGTCTTTATCTCGGCGAAAATCATATTAAAATCATCTTCAATTGAGATGTTTATCTGATATAAACTTAATCGAAGATACTCAATTTAGTATATAGAGTTGTTGCGCAAAGCTTCAATTTATTATATTAGAGATATGAGGTTTGAACCGGGTTCGAGAACAATTCAATTCATAATTTTTAAGAAAGCTTGTTCACTTAATTTTATCAAAATAACAAGCATTTTGACTAGGTGAAACGTCGGAAAGCGCTATTCACACTGCTCAGGTTTAGTCGTGAATATATTTTCAGCCAATTTATAGTTTAAATTATATAACTCACACTGACCGATCTATGCAGCCTAGAGTTTGTTAGAATAACGAAAATCATTATATGTAGTATTTGGGATAGAATTAACTCACATATTTTCAGAACCAAACTATAGTATGGGTGTAGAATATGTTCAGTTAATATTGTTAACAAATCTTACATATATATACATATACGGTAAAAAATTAACCTGAATTTTGAAAATTGTATATATAGTATATGAGAGATGGGTATAAAATAGACACGATTCTACATGATTTTGGCGTTACCACATATTGGTAATAGGAAAAGGTACTAACTTAGTTGCATTAAGTTATCTCACATGTCGTCACAAATCTATAATGAGCAAAGTCAGGCGAATGTTTTGCTTATCGACGATTCCATTCAGTCAGAAATGAGGCTTATCGGTGAAGATGATTTTCCGATGAAAGTCTGGATCATTTTAGTTATTGCTCAGCCCAATCCACAAACATACGACTATTCTGGCTTCAGTTCTTGCGTCAATTTGATCTTGTAAGGATGTAGGCCAAGATCATTTCGCAAAATTCGCCACAACGATGTTACAGAGATGCCCAACGTTTGAGAACAACGTGTGAGAGACTGATTTTGGACTTTCTCTACTGATGCGGTATTCAGCAATATTCTCGATACTATGGACACTTCTTTGTCTCACTGATATTGGAACATTTTGTACTGCGCCTGTGGATTCAAAATTTTTCAATCGACGCTCAATTGTTGAACTGACAGGATGATTATGACGACCATAAAATGGACGTAGCGCACTTAAAGTTGAGGCCTCTGACTCCGTATTTCGGTAGGAAATTTGAATAATTGATCGTATATCTTTCCATGATGAAATGACAAGCCTTACTGAAGAGAAATGGTACATTGGATCTATACTCGATTCAACCCATTTGTGACATACAGACATACTATTATTGGGAAAGTATTACCCTCTAATTTCAATAATTCATTTCACAGATTGATCGATATTTTCAATATAAAGTTAGCAATGGGCATTGTGGTCCCCATATGCAGCATCTGGGAGTTTGAGCAGTTATTGCCAGATTTTCGCAAATTGTAGACTCAAGATGGCGTTCCTAAAGGTCACTATTTGTTTAAAGTTTTATTTGGAAATATACTTTAATGCTTGATTTGTATACTGGAAAGTGAAAGTTTCAGATGGAATTTACAAGGAAATATTGGAATTTTGGTATAATGATATTCATATATCCTGTTGGGTTGAAATTGGTCATGTAGATGAGGAGGCCACTCTCATCAAACACTTTTGTCACGGACGCCTATTAAACTTTAATAAAAATATTCTTTTTATAATATAGGTCTAAATTTTAATTATAAAAATCAACTTTTGTGGTATACAATTAAATTTTTTGTTAAAATAATTAAATTCTTAAAATAAAAACAAGTAATAACGCTAAAATTATGGCACCCCTAATATGTAGTATATGAGAAATATGAAAGCTTTGTGCTTTACTTTGGCTTCAGTAATTATTAAGGCATTTGTATACACATATGTACATACATACATACATAGTTTTATATACATTTATGTACCTTTGCTTTTAGCATAGCGCCAGATTTTCACAAATTGTAGACTCAAGATGGCGTTCCTAAAGGTCACTATTTGTTTAAAGTTTTGTTTGGAAATATACTTTAATGCTTGATTTGTATACTGGAAAGTGAAAGTTTCAGATAGAATTTACAAGGAAATATTGGAATTTTGGGATAATGATATTCATATGTATATTCTGTTGGGTTGAAATTGGTCAAGTAGATGAGGAGGCCACTCCCAACAAACACTTTTGTCACGGACGCCTATTAAACTTTATTAAAAATATTATTTTTATAATATATGTAGGTCTAAATTTTAATTATAAAAATCAACTTTTGTATACTATAATACATTTTTTTGTTAAAATAATTAAATCCTTAAAATAAAAACAAGTAATAACGCTAAAATTATGGCACCCCCAATATGTAGTATACGAGAAATATGAAAGCTTTGTGCTTTACTTTGGCTTCAGTAATTATTAAGGCACTTGTATATACATATGTACATACATACATACATAGTTTTATATACATTTATGTACCTTTGCTTTTAGCATAGCGCTAAGAAATTCTAGCTTCTATATAGATCTGCGCTTCCAGTTAAGTGTTTTTGTTTACATTAGCAAAATGTTTTTGAAGTAATTTATCTGTTTTGCAATCATTGATAACACGAACAAACTGCGGCGCTCGTGAACTCGCCTATTTCTGAAGCACCGTGGTGAATTTGCTATAGAAGTACATACGTGTTAAGTACGCTACGGCTGGGCAGTTTAGTTTATAATTTTCACGAGCGTTTGCGTGTAATAACAAGAGCGATTTTAAAATGAAACAAGTTAGGAAGGGCTAAGTTCGGGTGTCACCGAACATTTATACTCTCGCATGATAAAGTGATAATCGAGATTTAATTATCCGTCATTTACATATTTTTTTATTTTGCTGTAAAATTCATTAGAATTAAATTCTGAGAGATTTACCGATATTTTCGGTGAAAATTAGGTTAGGTTAGGTTTGGGCACTGAGTTCTTCGTGTTCGATATCAGGGACCTTGAAAAGTTATAGTCCAATCACAACAATTTTTCCCCACAAGGGATACCTCAGCTCACATACCGTATTTGAGTAAAGTTTTAATTCCGCTATGATCATTGCTTTCTAATGTATATATTATACAGAGAAGGCATCAGATGGAATTCAAAATAGCGTTAATTTTGAAGAAGGCGTGTTGTAAACCGATTTTTACCCATATTTCGTACATGTTATCAGAGTGTTAAGAAAATATTATATGACCGAATTTCATTGAAATCGGTCGAGTAGTTCCTGAGTTATGGTTTTTGGTCCATAAGTTGGGGCGTCGCCACGCCCATTTTTAATTTTTAAAAAAAGGGTGCAGCTTCCTTCTGTCATTTTTTCCGTAAAATTTGGTGTTTCTGACGTTTTTTGTTAGTCGGTTAACGCACTTTTAGTGATTTTCAACATAACCTTTGTATGGAGGTGGGCGTGGGTTATTATCCGATTTCTTCCATTTTTGAACTGTATATGTAAATGCCTGAAGGAAACGGGCTCTATAGAGTTTGGTTAGACATAGCTATAGTAGTTTTTCCGAGATATGTACAAAAAAACTTAGTAGGGGGCGGGGCCACGTCCCACTTTTCCAAAAAAAATACTTCCAAATATGCTCCTCCCTAATGCGATCCTTTGTGGCCAAATTTTCACTTTAATATCTTCATTTATGGCTTAGTTATGACACTTTATATAGGTTTTCGGTTTCCGCCATTTGTGTGGGCGAGGCAGTGGACCGATTTTGCCCATAACTTCGAACTTGACCTTCTTATAGAGCCAAGAAGAATACGTGTACCAAGTTTCATCATGATATCTCAATTTTTCACTCAAGTTACAGCTTGCAACGACGGACGGACAGACGGACGGACGGACAGACAGACATCCGGATTTCACCTCTACTCTCGTCACTCCTGATCACTTGGTATTGTATAACCTTATATCTGACTCTTTTAGTTTTAGGACTTACAAACAACCGTTATGTGAACAAAACTATAATACTCTCCTTAGCAACTTTGTTTGCGAGAGTATAAAAAATATACAATAATAGGCGAATTTCACGAAAGAATTCAATTTTCAATCTGTTTGTATTCTAAAAAGACAAAATCTTATCGAAGACCTAACTCGTGACTTTTGGAAAGGAGTTATGGAAACAGGTTTTGAAAATTATGAATCTGCAGAGAAAACATTTCAGGTATATGTAAAATATTAGTTCGGACAAGCTAGCCCCTAACTAATAAAATGCAATTTAAGTAGAAAAAGTTAACTCAAATTTCTCCAACTCTAATGAGTTTAACAAAAAAGGTTAAAGCTTGGTCCATGTGAAGCATGTTCTTATGTTATTTAGAAATATTAAATAAAATACTCCATTTGATTTAACTAAATTTGGAGAAGAAACATATACAGATAGACATATATGCTACATTCTCGAGATATTTACAGAAATATATATGTATGTACTTCAAGAAATTATGTTATGGAAAGTTCAGAAATTGGGAAAATTAGAAAAGAAAAACATTTTTGGCAATCATTTCTCTAAGCTAATTAAGAATTTTGTTTCTTAGGGACACTTTGTAGCTTCATAATTTGCGGTACTTTTATATTTCAACCCGGTACTCATTATACTTAGTTTTAGTAGACTTACACTATTTTGAGTAGCTCATATGCTTGTCGTTAATGCCGAAGACTACTAGCTGATATGAGCATAGAATTGCTCAATTAATGCTCACTGACTAAAAAATGCATCTCTCTAATCTCTCTTTTTTTCCGAGTGTGGTGAGTTAACTTCACAAGAGTTGTATCTGTGGGTATGTCTGTAGTATTTATGAGCATACATTTGAGTGGTGCGATACTAAATAAGCGAACAAAACCACAAACATCGCGATGCTTCTGAAATTATTTGTTTATAAACAGCCAAATGTAGAACAGTATTATAGTACAAAAGTCGATTTTTCGCAAAAGAAACCGTTGTTTACACTGCAGTAAGCACTTTTTTCACACCATTAAGCTATAAAATATTCTGAGCAATGTTTGAAAACTTACACGAAAAGACAGAGTATCAGCGCCCAAAGATGTGTGGTGTTGCTGGGCTGTCGGATGACGGTGGTGCGCACCACAGCATGACAGGAGGGACAAGTTATTGTAGCCGGCTCATTTGAGATGGGCGCAAATGATGGCGCTGCAGTGTGTATGACCACTGTGGTTGCTGGAGCCGCAGCACCCTGCTGTGGGTAGTAGCCCGGCACGGCCTGTGAGTATGGCGGAGGCGGCGCTTGTGGATGTGACATTATCTAAGAATTTATGTACCTAAGTATATGCACTCACTAGCTGAAGGAACTAACTAACACTTTTGAGCTGTTTTCTCAATGAAAACCAATATTTTTTCTTTGGCTTGTACTTTGAACTGCCGTTTTACTTTTCTGAACTTTTGCACTCGTTTCAGTATACTAATTCGCTTTAGTAAACTCGATTTGCGACTTTCTCACGTTACTGCGCGTCAAAAAACTAAAAGCAGAGATAAAGAGATCCCCAACTCAACTGTCACTGGAAATGTGATGAGCCGCTCACCTACCGAACTTTGACAGTTGACTGGATTGGGTAGGTGTTGACGTTTCGCCCCCCCCCAACAAACATTGGAATGACTGGAACGGCCAGATTGAAATTATACCAAAAATATATATGAACGGAGGAATTTGTTGCCGCCGTTGTGTTTGTTTTCAAGATCGCTATAAAATTTAAAACAATGAAAATCAAAGAAAATGCGAAATTTAAATATATTTCATGAAACGTTTTGTAATTTAATGCATAATAGAATTAATTTTTCTATTACAATTGATTAAAATCATTTATTAATTGAGAACACTAACAGGCTTAATTCACCTTATTAAGTATTGAAAGATGGAAAAAATCAGTTGTTTTTAATATACCATAAAATCAATTTTTTTAAAAAAAGAATTAAGTAGTTTCGCCATATATTAAAAGTCCAATAAAATAATAATTTGCAATCGTAATAAATGTTGGGTATTTTAATTTTAAAATGCCCAAAAAAATTCTTATTTTGTTCGATCTGGCCATAATGGAAAATGTTATAAAAAACGCTTATTTTGAGGCGGCTCGCTCACACTGGAATAAGTTGGGCATCCCATTATCCCTGAACTAAAGGTAAACTGACAGTGCAATGCGGCGTAGAGTTTTAATTTGTCTGACTCATTCATTTTGGCAGCTCGTTTGTGGTGAGTTTCGTTTTCCGTAAGATGTCTGGAGATGAGAGCGCTCAGCGATTACCTATGGCATATTTATGTGCGTATGTTTGTAACGTTGCTTTTGTTTTACGAGATGCATTGCATAAAAGTATATTGGTCTTCGGGGTGGTTTTAGCAACGTTTCTGCAACGCAATGCAGGAAGGATATGGAAACATCTGGCACAGTTGAGATAAATATAATTGTAAGGTGACCAGAAGCTAGAAATTGTTTCAGATTTTGTATAAATTTTGGAATTGTCTAATAATGAAATTGTTTCAAATACATACATACATATGTTTGTGCGACAGGTGGCTGGACTGTTAGTCCTTAATACTGACTTTGTAAGAGAATTTTGGGCACAGGCAATGAAGCCTGATATTTGGTGACGTTAAAAGAAATAATGGAGAGCTTCAAACTCAGAATCCGGAAAAGTACATCGTATACATATGTATATAGTACATACTTACGAGGGCTGTCCGATAAATAACCGACCTCAACGTGAAGCTAGCGGCACATCTGAAAAGAAAGTTTCTACTTCAAATTTTGCATATTATAATAGCTACTCGCCAAAATTTCAGAAATTTATCTTGCGCAATTATCTGTTGACAGTCGTTTTTTGTGAGTCTATTCGGTGATTTTCCCCAAAAAATGGAAAAATTTGAATACCGAGCTGTAATTAAATTTTTATTTTTGAAAGGTAATACGCCTTCACAAATCAAAGATGAGTTGGACTCTGTGTATGGTGACTCTGCACCATCGTTTTACCACCGTAAAATTTTGGGCAGCTGAATTTAAACGTGTCGCAGGAGCTTGGAAGATGATGAACGTCCTGGGCGTCCAAAAAACTGTAACCACTAACGATAACATCGCTAAGTTCATCAATTGGTACTAGACGACCGCCGGATTAAAGTTTATGGGAAATAGCGAGATTATGAAGATGTCAAAAGAAAACTGTTGTTTGTCCACATATTAAACCAAGATTTGGGCATGAGAAAGGCGTCCGCGCGTTGGGTGCCCGCGTTTGCTTACGCTACCCACCACAAACGTGCGCGCATGAACACTTCCAGCGCTCTGTTGGCCAGTTTAGAGGCAATAAGACCGAGTTTTGGCGCCGATTGATAACTGTAGACGAAACTTGGATTCATCATTATACGCCCGAAACAAAAATCCAATCTAAACAGTGGATTGAAAAGGGGGAACCAGCCCCAAAAAAACCTAAAGCTGTGTATTCGACTGGGAAAAGTGATGGCGAGTGTTTTTTGGGACAGCCATAGAATATTTTTATCGAGTATCTTGAAAAAGGAAAATAACTATAAACAGGAGCATACTACGCATCATTATTGGACAAGCTAAAGGAAGAAATTTCGAAAAATCGGCCACATTTGCAAAAAAAGAAAGTCTTTGTTCCACCAAGGGACAACGCACCATCATCACACCTCAACAGTCGCCATGGCGAAAATCCACGAATGCGGTTCGAACTGCTTGACCATCCACCTTATTCACCGGATCCAGCACCAAGCGACTTTTTTTTGTTTCCTCAACTTAAAACTGCGCTCGGCGGGGCCAGAGATTTTCGTCAAATGAGGAGGCAATCTCTTTCGTGAATCTCGTATTTTGCAGACAAAGACGCCAAGTACTATTTGGAAGGGTTGCAGAGATGGGAGCATCGCTGGGAGAAGTGTGTGGAGTTACAAGGAGGACTACTGTAGAAAAATAAAAAAAAAAATTTTGAAAAAGTCGCGTGCATCATGGTTAGGTCGGTTATTTATCGGACAGCCCTCGTATGTTTGTAAGTAGGTGCGACTAAAGGAGTGGAACATAAACGAGCGGGGAAGAGCCGGAAACACTGAATTGACTTACGATATATTGTAAATATGGCCAGTAATGGAAAAGTAATGTCTAAATTTTTATCACCTCTTTTTTTTATAGATCTTCTCGGTCAATAATTTTAAGTACAAAAATATAATCATAACCTTTAATTTGATAGATATACACATTTAAAAGATGGGCCATGGATATAAGCTTTTATAAATATTGCGATAGAGACTTATCTAAGCACCAATTCATACCCAATAAGTGTACGATTCCCAAAAAAATGTGTAAAATATGACACTGAAGAGTAAAATATTAAAATTAAAATTACTGCTGTGAAGTAGTCCAACCATCATCGCGCACAACAATTGGAGCTTGCCTATCATTTTATGGAGGATTTGGCGGAAAGATCTTGATTTGCGGGATTAACACATCTACCTCATTCAAAAATTAAAGGATACCGGTAGTCAGTCGCAGTCTCTGTTTGGTCTGCTCTAAGGTCAGAGGGAATCATTGGTCTATATTTATACAGAAATGAAGCCTGTCATAATATTAAGCGGTTTCATCGGTTTACGAGTTTCAAAAAATCGATTTTTTTATTGTCTTATTAAATTCTACAACAATTCTAGAATATTTTCCTAAATTTTCAAGTTGATCCGAGTAATAGTTTCGGAGATACAGCCTTGAGAACTTGTGCGCTCGAGGCTTGCTAGGCTAAGTGCGTTAAATATTTAATTTTTATATGAAAAAAAAAATAATTGAAAAAAAGGCTGTCTTTTAACTGAGGAAACTCATGTAACTCCTTAATCAAGGGGTACGCTGTATGATCTTAATTAATGACTCTTTCGTACCCAAATTGAAACATGTTAATGTACAAGATCTTCGGTTAGAACAAGACGGCACTGTTTTCCATTCCGTCAGTGAAAGTATCAATTTATTGAAGGAAAGGTTTGTTGAGCGCATTTTCTCGCGTCTTGGGCTTGTGGCGTGGCCTTCAAGATCATGCGATTTAACACCACTGGACTATTTTTTGTAGGCTTATGCTTACATACATACATAACTAAGCTCGAGAATTGATTAAACGATAAAATTATCGAAAATTGAGCTTCGCGGCTGGAGTTTAATCGACGATCGCGATGGTGACTTGCTCGAAAATTCTTATCTTTATAATAATGCGGAATTCTTGGCCAGATCACTCTATAATAAGCGTTTTATTTTATCTAGAAAACCACATGTCTACAAAATACCCATTCTACATACTATGTAGAATCAAAAGTTCGTTTCAAACTTTATATACTATGTACAAGGGATAATAAAACCAGTTCTACTAATAACAGCTGCAATTGCGGGTAATTCCCTCATTCAATAGATGGACGTGTTAATTGGTTAAGCAGCATAACAGCTACAATTTGAGAAAAAAAAATGTTTTATACGGAAATATAATTTATTTAATTAAGTACAAATTCAATGGAAATTCACTTTTATGGAATTTTCATATTCTTAAGTAAACCAAAACCTGCTTTTGACGAAAAGCACAGCTTTTAGATTGAAAAAATAATTATATACACATATGTTCATCCATATATGTACATATGTATATGCATATATGTATATAGATACCCATACAATGTTGAGCATTATTATTATACTATTTGCTTAGCATTCCAGTATTTTAGTCAGTCTTGTGATTAGTAAGTACACATTCATATTTGTCTGGCCACAAATGCCGGCATTGTGTGGTTTTAGTATTATACCTATGTATTTAACAACAGCAAATTGTGGTGAGTAATGCAGTATTTACAACATTTACTTTTCTCAAATATGCATAGTTTTCCTCATTTATATTCGAAAGCGCATTTGTGACGTCAATTTGCGCACGTCATCGCCGCCACACTCTCGATTTCATCACAATTTTGCGTACTTAGCGACAGTTTGTTGAACTTTGGCTTGTTCACTACTTAAATACCTCATATATTCATACATACATATGTACATATGTACATATATTTATACATCGTAATGCATTGCTTAAAGAGGTCGCTTGCACACGTCAGAAAAAGTAACAAAGACAACTGAGACACGCTGAAAAAAGCTCGAGTGACTCATGCGAGAGCGCAGGCTTGTCTGCCAACCGTGCAATTGTCGGGTTTTAACGTTAATTTAAATTAGTTCAACCATAACTAGTTAATTAAATGAGCGAACCGGTTAACACGTTGAATATTTTACTGAATTTCATAATTTCTAGATTATTTGTAATACAAGTCAATAATTTGGATTAGAGCTGAAATGAGAAAATGCCTAATATTAGAAAAAATCAAATCATCATCAGGTAAGAATTGCATTAGTCAGTTTGGATGTCAGCTACTTACATACATATGTATGTATGTATATGCTAAGTTTTCTTATCTGAACAATTTCTTCGAAAATTGTCGCAATGTCTTAAATAAGAATTTATGCCAAATTTGGCAAAGTTATTTTGACAAATAAGAAAGTTTTCCATACAAGAGTTTTATTTTGATCGCTCAGTTGGTATGGCAGCTATATGCTATAGTGGTTCGATATTGGCGATTCCGACAAACAAGCAGCTTCTTAACGAGAATACTACATATGAAAATTTTCAGTGTGGTATCTCAAAAACTGAATTCACCAAGACAATACTTCTGCCGTGTCAGAAGCTAGTAAAAATGATGGCAAAAATCTATAAATAAGGCTTCGACTTGCTTCCGTATACACCGTATTGTATAGATCTGGCCCCTTAACGACTATTTACTTTTCTCAGGTCTACAAAAATGTTTGCTGAGAAGAAATTTGATCGAAACGGAGGCCAACTTAGAAGCAAAGGACAATTCGTACTACAAGATTGGTATTGAAGAGGTAATCGGAAAGGAAATCTGTATAATCCGTGTGTCACCCTTGAAGTGAATTATATTGAATAAAAAAATGGAATTTGATAAAAAATTGTTTTTTACTATAATAGGCCGGGGTCTTTTCAATTGATCTGTTATAGAAACGCAAAGGAATGGAAAATGATCACAATTTTTTTTCCAACTATATTTGTCAGCTGTCAGCTGTCAAGATTTGATAATTATCTCCCTAAAAAATTCTGTAATAATATTCCTAAATGAAGCTCGTTTATCAAGTATTGAAACCAGATTATATTTTAAGGCAAACACGCAATACATTCCATAAAGCACTTGATGCATAAAAAGAGCTTTAAGCAGCAATTCTTCGCGGTCAGCACAGTTGCGAATTTTGTATAAATCAACGATAAAAGATCGGGTTTTTGCTATAAAGTGCAGCGATGCGTATTTAAACCAGTTTGATGAACAATACCTTTTAATAATACATATATATTATATACCAATTACATTTGCATTATTAATTTTTTTGATTTTTTGGTAAAATTCTAAAAGCGAAAATATGCCAAAATTTACTCCGCTTAACATTCTATTTAATATAAAAAGTAAGAAGGAGCTAAAAGTATAAAAATATCTGTGAAACCAGAACGCTGTGGGCCTTGAAAGAAATATAATTGGTAAAAAATATTTTCAAGATATCATGTATGCAAAATTCCCGTTATATTTTGAACACACCGTATAGTACATAAAGAAGTAATTTCAGTTTTCGTATGTTTTTAAATTTTATACTTTTATGACGTAGCTCCGTCAGAAATTGTGGAAAATTGTGGTACATTGTTAGCAATTGAGTTATTTTATTTCTATTGTAACGGGTGATTTTTTTGAGGTTAGGATTTTCATGCATTAGTATTTGACAGATCACGTGGGATTTCAGACATGGTTGTCAAAGAGAAAGATGCTCAGTAATGCTTTGGACATTTCATCATGAATAGACTTACTAACGAGCAACGCTTGCAAATCATTGAATTTTATTACCAAAAATCAGTGTTCGGTTCGAAATGTTTTTTATCGACAAATTTTGTTCAGCGATGAGGCTCATTTCTGGTTGAATGGCTAAGTAAATAAGCAAAAAATTGCCGCATTTGGGGTGAAGAGCAAACCAGAAGCCGTTTCTAGAACTGCCCATAGCATCCGAAAAATGCACTGTTTGGTGTGGTTTGTACGCTGGTGGAATCATTGACCGTATTTTTTCAAAGATGCTGTTGGACGCAAAACGTTACGGTGAATGGCGAATCCCTCCCCCCCCCCGCTATCGTTCGATGCTAACAAACTTTTTGTTGCCAAAAAGATGGACGAACTGAACTTGGTTGACATGTGGTTTCAACAAGATGGCGCTACATGCCACACAGCTCTGCGATTCTATGGCCATTTTGAGGGAAAACTTCGGACAACAATTCATCTCAAGAAATGGACCCGTAAGTTGGCCACCAAGATCATGCGATTTAACGCCTTTAGACTATTTTTTGTGGGGCTACGTCAAGTCTAAAGTCTACAGAAATAAGCCAGCAACTATTCCAGCTTTGGAAGACAACATTTCCGAAGAAATTCGGGCTATTCCGGCCGAAATGCTCGAAAAAGTTGCCCAAAATTGGACTTTCCGAATGGACCACCTAAAACGCAGCCGCGGTCAACATTTAAATGAAATTATCTTCAAAAAGTAAATGTCATGAACCAATCTAACGTTTCAAATAAAGAAGAAGAAGATTTTGCAAATTTTATGCGTTTTTTTTTAAAAAAAAGTTATCAAGCTCTTAAAAAATCACCCTATACATGTTCTCTTTAATTTCGAACTTTTTCACCAAATTTCTAAACACTAAAGATTATTTTGATGTAACAATTGCCATATGTGCCACCGACAGTCTTACCAATCTAAAAAAATAAATATTTCGACGAATGGGCTTTCGTGCGAAATTTAAATTATAAAGTCTTACTATTTTTTGCCCACAATATTATAGGTCAGATCAATTTAAATATGGATCTCACTTGGACAGCTTATAGGCGGTCCATTGTGGTACCCAGAACTTCTATATATAAAAGTGATGATAAAGACTTTTATAAAAATAAAATTGGACAATGGAGGAGATAGTGCCACCTCACTTTCTTCCATATAATTTTGGGAGTTTCCGATACGTGGATTTTTAGACTTATAGCATGAATGCCTATTGTACAATGATCAATAAAAACTCCTACGATTGCATCATTTTTCTGAAGGCAGGTATTCAAACTCTATGTAAGAAGGATCTCGCATTCGCGTAGAGGCTGGTCGTAAACCAACGCTTGCTAAGCGCACGCGAAGTTCATAGGTCTAGTGTTAGAACACAATCGGGATTCAGCTTGTTCTCATGCCTCTTCTAGACTATACAGTTTCCAGCAAATCTGCTATGATCAGACACCTAAACTAGTCTGATGCTACAACTAGTGAGGTTGGACATTCCTTGACTAACTTTGTGCACATCATTCGCTGGACTTGCCGCTTTGCTGTCGTAGTATTTGTTCACTTCCCTGAAAGAGGCTGCACTTCAGAGCAATAACTGTACTGCTACTTTGATAGCAGCAAAATTTGCCTGTAATAGCACTGACAGACAGGCAGCGTTTGCGTCCGAATTAATTCAGGAGTGAGTGAAGATAACTCCGTTGCTAACTCCCATTTAATCCTCAAACTTTTAGAGAGTTAGCTGTATTTTCGTTGGCAACATCGTTAGAAATGGTCAATTTTAATCTATTATGAATGAAAAACAAGCAACACTGACAGCTGCTGTTTAAATTTTTCAATAATAAAACAAGAAGTTTTATGTTCTGATATGTTTTAAAAATAACGTGTTGATATGTTTTTGTAATAAAAAAATGGTTAAGTAAAAATCGGTCGGCTAACAAACGCAATGTTTATCTTCTCTCCATTTACATTGAAAATATTATAAAAATGGCAATTAGCTGCTTGCGAGAGTTTCAAACTCACATAGCTGTCGTCTGTCACCTACAAATTTGGATCTGATTAAGTGCGCAGTTAATCCGGATTAACGCTGCCGTCTGTCAAGGCTATAAGGCACTACAATAATTCGGTAGCCTAAAACTAAGCTTGACGGAAAGCTCTTTATAGAAGACTCCTCTCCAACCTTCTCTGACAACTTTGACCCATTTTTTCAGCATTTCAGGAATGCAGTTGAAAGAGGAAAGAGTTTCGGCGTATCTTTGTTCGGATCTCTTCATATGTCAGAAATTTTATATTTTTTAATGTCCCCACAATAAATTGTTCATGTAATCTAGACTGGTTTAATGCCTTAAGCAAGCAGCCTTCTAAACGTTTGGTCATTTGAAAAAAATATTGTTACAGAGTGAAGCGTTGCGCTTAATTTTGATAACGCAGATAACTGTCACGCACACAGAAGTTTCAAAATGTTTTCAAAATTTACCGGTTTTATGCAATAAAATTAGCATTAATTGAAATGTTAAATAGGCTTTCAGATTTTGTTTTCTCTTCAAGAAGATACGTACACAGTTTTTTTTTTACTTCAGTCGCTGCAAGCCGAGACCGGTATTAGCAACGCATTTGGTATTTTTGATAATACAACTTTTTTCTTTTCGTACTTTTTATGTAAATTGGTTTTTCGGCTTTGATAATTTGAAAAAAAACCATTTTGTTCAATATGCGGTTTTTAATAACACATGGTCACATGATATGCATAATGTACATACATATGTACATGTATATACATATCTGTTTTTACTAAATTCAGTTAAAAAAATTCTGTTAGAGTGTTTTGTTTGTGTTTTTCTTATCAGAGAACTGAGTGTGCTCAGTGTTTGGAGTTATTTTAAGAACTAAGAACTACACTAGACACTTTTGCCCATTTGAACACAATTTGAGAGCGCTAAAGTACCTCATGGCAGCTATTTCTTAATTCTTTGAGAAAACAGCTGCGAAATACGTCTTCGCACATTTTCAGCACAATTCGTTTTTCAGACAAAAACTATCACTCACACGCACACACACAAATAGAAAAACAATCAATTCGCACCTAAATGTAAATAAATAGTTTTGTAATTTTTCTTTTGTTTTTGTTGTTTTACATACATGAAGAGGCACAAGACCAAAGCCCAAATGTGCGTACAGCTGTTCGGTTGATAATTAACGGTAGTCAGCACATCAGCATGACACGAAGGACATTGTATTCTCGTTGGGTCCTCACCAAGTGGTATAACTGGTGGACCGCTTGTGGTAATAATCACCGTTGAGGTTTGTTGTGGTGGTGGCATCTGTTGTGGCGGCGGCTGATAGTACGAGGCCGGCGTGAAGCCTGGTGGTGGTGCGCTGTATGGTGGTGGTTGACCGTTGTTGTTGTAGGACATTTTCGCAATTCGCAATAAACAACAAAAGATTATTTGAAAGAACACGAAAACACTCGAAAAAGCTCGAAGAAAACTCGAAGAAAGTAAAGCAAGTTTTTGTTAAAAATTTGGCAAATCTGTTAGAAGCACTGAAACACTTTCTGCGAGCGCTTTTCTGTACGTGTGCAATTGATAAAATTAAAAAAAAAAAAATGTGATGGGAGAGCGTTGCCGCCACCGCGATCGCTTCGATTATATTCGTTGGCAGACTTCAACTAAACTGAACTGAAATAAATTTACACCTTATTGTGGTGCACATCAAAGCGGATACATACATACATACACATAAGTATTTTGTACAACGGAAAATACTAGTAATACATACAATATACATATGTATGTGTACAAAAGTATATTTTTTTATTTTATCTATATTTACTCGTACTTTATAATTAGTGTGTAGTCAGTGATGACTGCCTCTTTGCGCTACAAACAGTTAAGTTCGATAAGGCCTTTCTATATACTCGTACTACATACTTACGAGTATGTAGGTGTTGCGTATATGGTAAATGTGTACATAGCTGCTGTTTACATTTTTTAGACCTACTCGCTTGGTAATTTTATTTACGTAGCTTCATTTGACTTCGAAGCTTTTAAGCTTTGAGAAATTTCATTACTAAAAACCTTAACAGCAATTCTAAGTACTCAAGCGAATTCAGTATAAATTTTAGGATTGTCTCGACGTGCCAAGTGGCTTCTACTGAAAATGATAACTACGCATTGCGGAACCCCGCACCTAACTTATAAAAGAAGATGAATGAATACGGAGTTTTTAATCATCTGGTAGCCGGCACTCTTTAGGATATAGCAGAGAATTTACAAAAAGACAATAACTAAAAAATTTCCAATTTCATCCAGAAAAAAAAGGTTTGGTGTGGTTTGCGGGTCAGTGAGATCATCGGTCCATATTTCTTCAAAAATGATGCCGATGAGAACCTACCGGTCAATGGCCACCATTATCGTGCCATGATAACCGACTATTTGATGCCTGAAAGTGAAGATCGTGATTATGACGACATTTGGTTTCAACAAGACGGCGCCACTTCCCACACTTCGCATCAAACAATGCTGACTTCGGTGAACAGATAATTTCACGTTTTTGGTCAGTCGATTGGGAGCCAAGATCGTGTCATATTTGCCTTTTCCTCTGGTAAAATTTGCCAGTTACCAGTTGACACGCTCGAATGAGTCATCAAAATTGTACTCAACAGCTAGATGGTCCATCTGACCAGTCAAAGAATGTTCTTTCGAATGATAATACCCATTCCCAATTAAATTTAAAATTTCTTTGTTTTTCTTTAAAATAGTAGGGAACCTCGAAATGGAATACACTTTATAAACACTAATAAAATAAGACAAATAAAACTTCAAAAAACTCGGTGCTCAGTTCATGTCAAAGCCTAAAAAAATACCCTTCGCAAATATAAAGGTTTCCATACAAGACCTTGACATTCATATCATCGCTCTGAACAATTTATTCGAATATTGCAGCATTGCCTTGGAAATGTTATAGAGATACAAGTATTTAAAGAAATAAAAGAGTTTTTCATACAATGTTTTGTTGCATGGCAGCTATACAAGTAGGTTAAAGTTGTCCCATACCAC